>NC_037668.1:109558936-109689080 GCF_003255815.1 Theropithecus gelada
CCACTGCACTCCAGCCTGGGCGACACAGCGAGACTCCGTCTCAAAAAAAAACAAACAAAAAAAAAAACAAAAAAAAAAAAAAAAGAAAATTAAATACTTTAATGGGTTCCCCCAGAAATGTAACACAAAGATTCAAATGCAAATCCCATTGTTCCTCGACTTACAATGGGGTTACATCTAGATAAACCCATCTTAAGCTGAAATATTATAAGTCAGAAATGCATTTCATACCCCCAATAAACCCATCAAAATGTTGTAAAATCTTAAGTCAAACCACTGTAAGTCAGTGACTGTTTGTACTTTAATTGAGTTGATCCCCAGAAACTTTGATAGGGAGTATGGAATGAGACAGACGGGAAGAAAGCCAATAGAAGGTGTGTTTTCAAGGTGGTTTCCAATTTGACATTTCAGTCGTGCTAGGGAGCCATGAAAGCTGGTACAGAATGCAGCCCAGTGTTAGCTCAATTAAGGGGTAAAGAAGCTGGAATATTTATCTGCCAACTCTCCACCTATCTTTGGTTGAAGTCTGCCTTCAGAAGTAACAACTGTAGGGTACTCTGGTTTGCATTTTTTGGTAAACTGAGCGTATTCCCAGAGCCAGAAAAAAGTCCTCACTCCCAGAGTTACAGATGTTCAGAGTAAGCAGCTTTCAAGGTGCAGAGCTGAATGACAGGTGGGGCAGAATGGTCTCGGTTAGCCAAACTCAACAAGGTTAAGCAATTTATCCAACCAGAAGTCACACAGCTAATATTGGCAAGGCCTTGAAGGGACTTAGGCCTTTGGCTGTTTCGGTAGATTCCTTGATAGAGTAAAACAGGTGTCATTTCTTATTCTCAAAGTGTAGGTTAGGAAAAAGAGTAGAGAGGAGAGAATATATTAAGCATGAAAAAATATTGCTTCTAAAGGTCTTAAAATAATTGAGATTTGTTCACCCCATACATATATAATACAACTATTCAAAACCTGAAGCTTTTATAGAATGCAAAGAAATATCAATACGTGGACCTTTACGTAGCACACATGCTACTACTTTGCCAATATACATTGCCAAGGTTTTCAGTCCAATTGGTGGTATTTTGCTGAGGACGCTGGAACAAATTTTTGTATTTACAAGTGCCATAACACCTTTAAAGGACATGTATATTGCAGAAAATTATGACACATAAGTGGTCAGGCAAACATTATGTGGAAAAGTCCCAGCTGATGTGTATGTTATTGCTAAACAGCCTCTTCTCATCAGTGGCACTCACGCCTCAGTTTCACAGTTGTGAAATATTTGCATACAGATGTGAAGGTATTCTTGTGGCTTACTCAATAAACCAGAATGGGGCTTTATGCACCCCTGAGTTTTCAATTAATGTTGTTGACAGAATGAATGGCTATTTATGCCACCAGCCTTTCATGTTCATTCATGGTACACAATACCTAAGTCTTAAAGAGCTCATCTAAATGCCTCCCCTCTTGGGAGGATGCTTATGGATTCCATTGTATATATAGGGTAGCATAAGGTTCAATGATTCTATCTAATCAGCAGAGTGGACCTTACATTTTAGCAAAGGCCACTGAAGCCTTTGTTCTGCAACAGGGCATTATCCTATAACTTCTACAATAAGTTGAATGTCTGTCCAAAGATCTTAGGCAACCAATGCCTGAACTTCACTTTCCCAAGTATGCCTTTCTGTCCTCACCACACTCCAACACTCACATTTTTGGGAAAAGGATACCTACACAGGAAAATTATTTTTTGATGTGTAGTGAGACTTGACTACACTCATTCATTTGACTGTGGTGAATAAGGACCTGGAACATGGTTGGAGCCCAATAAATGCTTACTGCATTTAATCCAACAAGAAAGAAACAGCAGTACCAGTCCTGGCCCCTGTGTACTCTAAGATATCTGTAACAGGGTACAGTTCCTGGAGATAGAAGGTAAGCATGAGTCCCTCCCTTACTCCACCTATTCAACAGTCTCCTCAAGCAAAAGGAGTGTGTAAATGTTGTCTGAGAAAGGTTTTCACGGGAGATGAATGAAATTCCAACTTTCTTCTAGGATTAGAAATAATTCCAGTGATAATGGAATTAGAATTTCATTGGGTTTAATCATTATTAGTTAAAATCAACATAATAATTCATCTTTCCATACAGTTTTATTTTTTAAATTCATCATCTATTGTTAACCGCACATTGGCCCTAGGAAGCAGCTAAGGATTGCTGTCTGCATTTTTCAGAGGAGAAAACCAAGTCTCATTAAGCTTAAGTGATGTCCATTCAGGTGATATCAGAGACAGGGATACAAATGCAGGCTTATCGGATGTAATCTAAAATAACACATTTTAAAAGTTCCAACTATGTTTCCCAAGTTTTGAGACTCCAAATGAAAAATACAGGCATGTTTGTTTACTTCTGCAAAGCAAATTAAATGTGTAGCCCATGCATTATTGATGTCTGTTATTTTAGTTCCTAAGAAGTATGTGTATCAAATTGCCTTTACAAGAGAAACTGTATTAAAACAACTTGTATTTACATGCCTTTTTAGTTTGCACTTGAGCGTTTATTTTTCTAACTTTAGGACAGTAATATGTGACGCTATTTTCAAAATCAGACATGCTGGTGACTGTTCCGGAGCATAGATCAGTGTTTGTACTTAAGATGTCCAGCCTGGAATAGGACTGTACCATTAAGGGCACATGTGCAAATAAGCAAAGACTGCCAGACCAAATGGACGCCAAAGCCTTGAATTGTAAGCTAACCCCGGAGGAACTTTTAGAGTTGTTAGAACATTTGCCCATTATTTCTGGGAGAATCTCAGTGGCTCTAATTCATCTCAAACTTTTTATTCTTCTCAATATAGCTCATTTCCTCTTGAAATATTTCTTCTGTTCTACGGCCAGCATAGAAAAGAAGGGGCAGACAGGACTAAAGTAGACCCCAGGCCTCTTAGACCTAACTGAGGGCAAGCAGAGCGATGCCCCAGGCAAATATGCAGAGGGCTCTCAGGAAGACCAGCAGCAGGGCAAATTGCTGCCTGATTTGCAGTTCTGCACTCTATCAGATTTTTATATCTGGAAGATAATAATTTAGAGACTAATACAGCATGCTCATTGCATAGATTAGGAAATGTGTTTCTCAGAATTTGAATGGCTTGCCTGAGTCCAGTGCTAGAAAGAGAAAACACACCACTCAGAGTGGAGTAAAATATATTTGTTTGTTTAAAAACATGACATTAATCAAGACAGACTAGTGGTATAGCTGGAGGACCAGACTTTACATCACAAGATTTCTAAGTAAACTTTGATTTACTTAAAAGCCTTGAGATAGAATATAAGTCAGTTTGGCTACCTTGCCTAAATAATGAAGTTAATATTTATTTCTGAAAAGGCTTGGATCTATCATCTAAAGTCTTAAATCATAGTCATTCAATGCCATGCTTAAGCAGTACAGTAATGAAAAGGAACAGTCAGTCTGAAAGAGAGAGCTGCTGATAGATACTCAAGTAATGAGTGTGCTTCCATCCGGTGCATAGGTGATCACTGGTGAGAGGAGGGCATGACTAGCAACTGCGTTTTCCTTGGCGCAGTGCAGAGTTGAGCAGGATGATTTATAAACCTCAACACATTGAAGACCAAAAAAAAAATAAATCATTAAGTAGCATGCCTCATGATTCTACTTGCTTTTTTTTCCCCCTAACATGGGTAATAAATTGTGTGGGCTTTAATAATTTATAGGAGATGTCGTTATAATGTGAGAATATTAACTTTGGTGAGTCTTTTAATTTGCTTGTGATGTCAATAGTGTGCTGAAGTGTTTCTTCTACAGGAGAGCAACACCACTAATGCACAATTGTATTCTGACACTTCAGCCAGAGGCTCCTGGGGACCAGAAGAGACAATTCACTTTAGCACTGATCTTATCAATTTGGTGCATGTCCCTCAGGAATTACATGCCACAGAGAGAATTAAAAGGAACCGTTTGAAAGCACTTAGAATCATATTAGCGCATTCACATACAACCCCGCTTCCCCATGTCCTTGTGGAAAGATAGCCTGACTCAAGACATTTTATTTCTGCCCAGGATTATGCCTCAGAAAAAGAGAGAGAGAGAGAGAGAGAGAGAGAGAGACAAAAGAAAAAATTTAACTAACAAAAAAACAGCACAAGGAAAGCCCCCAAAATATTCTAGATTCATCTGGGAATGTGGCCAATTTCTTTCCAGTTAATAATGTCCTCCACAGATTTTCCCTTAGATGTTTTCTTGTCATTTCACAAATGTGACAGTAGCGACCCTCTCATATTTCAGAAATAATTCCTCTCTGTCCCGCTTATGTTTTCAATCAGGAAGGAAAGAGTTTTGTCACAGTTTAGTGAACATCAGAGCCAGAAAAGCATATATAGGGAGAAGAAAGAGGCAGAATGAAAGAAAAAGGAAGGCAGAACAGTTCGAGAGATGATGTTATGGGAAAAGAGAGCTTCTGCAATAAGGCTGAGTGCAGAAGAGCCTGACAGCATCAGCCAGGCACCATTCCGAATTTTAATTCCAATCTAAAAGCCGCAAACAGAAATGAAGACCTACCCCTTTCTGAGTCTCGAGCAAACCCCTCTCCATATATAGATTCTACCACTTTAAAAAAAAAATAAATAAAACACATGAAGCAGTTAACTGGAGATATTAAAATGAAGTGACCAGTGACCAGGCACAGTGGTTCATACCTGTAATCCCAGCACTTTGGGAGGCCGAGGTGGGCGGATCACCTGAGGTCAGGAGTTCGAGACCAGCCTGGCCAACACGATGAAACCCTGTCTCTATTAAAAATACAAATATTGGCTGGGTGCAGTGACTCACACCTCTAATCCCAGCACTTTGGGAGGCCAAGGCAGGTGGATCATGAGGTCAGGAGTTCAAGACCAGCCTGACCAAGATGGTGAAACCCTGTCTCTACGAAAAATATAAAACATAGCCCAGCGTGGTGGTGGGTGCCTGGAATTCCAGCTACTTGGGAGGCTGAGGCAGAGAATTGCTTGAACCCAGGAGGCGGAGGTTGCAGTGAGCCAAGATAGCGTCACTGCCTTCCAGCCTAGGCAACAGAGCAACACTCCGTCTCAAAAAAAAAAAAAAAAAAAAAAATTAGGCTGGGCGCGGTGGCTCATGCCTGTAATCGCAGCACTGTGGGAGGCTGAGGTGGGCGGATCACCTGAGGTCAGGAGTTGGAGACCAGCCTGGCCAACATGGCAAAACCCTGTCCCTACTAAGAATACAAAACTAGCCGGATGTGATGGCATGCGCCTGTAATCCCAGTTACTCGGGGGCTGAGGCTTGAGAATTGTGTGAACCTGGGAGGCAGAGGTTGCAGTGAGCCAAGATTGCACCACTGCACTCCAGCCTGGGCAACAGAGCGAGACTCTGTCCCCAAACAAACAAAAAATGTGCCCAATACATGCAGAAACTAGCAGCATGAGAGACTGCAGTAATCACTGGTGGTAAGGTGAGGAAGGCTGGTGTTAATACCTTAGCACGTGATGGTAGAAGGTCAATGACTGAGTGGAAAAAGGAACAGAATCAAAGACTAGATCCCTCTCTCTTTTCTCTCTCTTTTTTTTTCCTCTCTCTCCCTCACACATCTCATGTGTTTAGTGGCTAGTCCTAATTCTTTGAATTTTCATTAAGCATTTTTTTCTTTGGCCTAAAATATTTAGTTCCTCTCTCCAAATCTTAACCTGAAATTCAGTTTTTCTCTCATAACCCAAACCAGAGCAATCTCAGTTGGCTATTTGTTCTTTAACCTCAGCACTTTATTGTACTTTCCTTACAGGTTCTAGTTCAAGATCTGGGTCTTTCTAAAGAAGTGTATGTGTGTATGCATGTGTGTGTGTGTGTTTGAACGCAGGTGTGTGTGATGATACATGCACTACAGCACATAAGTACTTATCTTCCAGAAAATATAGATGCATAGCTGTGTAGTAGATCTCTTTCATGACTAAATCAATCTGTATTAACACCAGGTATGTATGTCAATGCCCAGGCTGACCTACAGGATGCCAGAAAGTTCTGACATACTAAGACAAATTTTAAAACTGCAAACTTTCACATTTTTTTTCTTATATTTCACAGTGCCATCCATTCAACTCCCAACATTCTGAATAATGCTCACATGGTAACTTGTGCTATCAGCAAGACTAGGAAGACAGCTCAGGAAGAAAGGACAATTGTGGAAAATATTTTATAATTACCAACATGTGACTATTTGTACATCATGTTTTACGCCCAAAAAAAAGGAAGGAAAAGAAGCAAAGGCTCTGCCATTAAAGGCGAGTCCTGTTCCTCATCTTTTCTTAAATTGTATGGCTTATTTATTAGGGTCTAAATAACGTTAGTAACTTGCCTAGGGGTATGGTTCTTGAACTTTGTTTAACAAATGAATGAAATGAATCTCTTTTCACTAGTCAATCTTTTCACTAGGTCATAAGAACCTAATTTTTTTCTTTTTTTTTTTCCGAGCCAGTGTCTTGCTCTGTCCTTCAGGCTGGAATGCAGTGGCACAATCTCAGCTCACTGCAACCTCTGCCTCCCAGGTTCAAGCAATTATCCTGCCTCAGACTCCTGAGTAGCTGGGATTACAGGCACGCACCACCACGCCCAGTTAATTTTTAATAGTTTTGGTAGAGACGATGTTTCACCATGTTTGCCACGCTGATCTTGAACTCCTGACCTCAAGTGATCTGCCCACTTTGGCCTCTCAAAGTGTTGGGATTACAGGCGTGAGCCACTGCTCCTGGCCTATAAGAACCCAGTATCTTAAACAGAATATAGATGAGCCACTTTGGTTGAAGTAGTGAGAGGTGACAATGTGCTAGCGGACCTCACTCTCAGCGCCTCCTTGGCCTCCGGCCTCGGCTTCCCTGGGAGCCCCTCTCTGGGCTGGCTGAGGCTGGAGCCTCCTCCCTCTGCTTGCGGGGAGGTGTGGAAGGAGAGTCGCAGGTGGGAAACGGGGCTGCACGCCGTGCTTGCGGGCCAGTGCGAGTTCCCGCGGGCGCTGTCGCGGGTTCTGCGGCCCCGCACACTGAGCAGCCAGTCAGTGCCGCCGGCCCAGGGCAGTGAGGGGCTTAGCACCCAGGCCAGCAGTTGCAGAGGTTGCACCAGGTCCCCCAGCAGTGCTGGCCCCTGGGCGCTGCACTCAAATTCTCGCCTGGCCCTAGCTGCCTCCCCTTGGGGTAGGGCTCGGGACCTGAAGCCCGCCACATCTGAGCTCCTCCCACTGTGGTGGGCTCTGGCTCGGCCTGGCCTGAGCCTCCCCCATGGGCGCCGCCCCCTGTTCCGTGGAGCCGGGTCCCATTGACAGCCCAAGGGCTGAGGAGTGCAGGCTGGGCTCGGGACTGGCAGGCAGCTCTGCCTGCAGCCCTGGTGCAGGATCTTCTGGGTGAAGCCAGCTGGGCCCCTGAACTGGATGGGGACTTGGAGAGCTTTTATATCTAGCCAGAGGATTGTATGTGCACCAATCAGCACTCTGTGTCTAGCTCAGGGTTTGTAAATACACCAATTGGTACTCTATATCTAGCTAACTCTGTATCTAGTTAACTAGCACTCTGTGACTCTGTGTCTAGCACAATGATTGTAAAACGGACCAATCAGCTCTCTGTAAAATGGACCAATCAGCAGGATGTGGGTGGGGCCAGATAAGGGAATAAAAGCAGGTTGCCCGAGCCAGCCAGTGGCAACCTGCTCCCGTCCTCTTTCACGCAATGGGAGCTTTATTTTTTGCCTGTTTGCACTAAATCTTGTTACTGCTCACTCTTTGGGTCCACGCTGCCTTTATGAGCTGTAACACTCACCACGAAGGTCTGCAGCTTCACTCCTGAAGCCAGTGAGACCACGAACTCACCGGGGAGAACGAACAACTCCAGACGCGCTGCCTTTAAGAGTTGTAACACTCACCATGAAGGTCTGTAGCTTCACTCCTGACAGCGAGACCACCCACCAGAAGGAAGACGCTCCAGACACAACTGAACATCTGAAGGAACAAACAACGGACACACCATCTTTAAGAACTGTAACACTCACTGCGAGGGTCTGCGACTTCATTCTTGAAATCAGTGAGACCAAGAACCCACCAATTCTGGACACAGTTGTGAGAGGAGGCCTGGAGCTCCTCATCCTCGATTCCCCATGCGGGGCATTGTGTGGACTCCTGCAGTCCAGTGAGCTACAGCTTGAAAACCTCCCAGTTTAGAACATAGCACAAAGGGAAGTGCCAGTTGCCTTCACAAGACTCAAGTAAATATAAGACTAAATCAAATTATCAGAAACAGACACAAGTGCCAGCTGCAAGCTACTGTCTTACATTGTTGAGATTTCATAAGTACTAAGGACTGAGAGGCTTTCAAACCTTAGAAGTGAGAGATTTCCTGGGATACAAGATTTTCAGTGCTAAAACCGAGACAGTCATGGGCAAATCAAGAGAGCTGGTCACCCTACCAAGGATATCCTTTTTGAGAGTCTAGGTACCATGTCAAATCTTGTCTTTCAGTACTCAGAGAGTAGCAGCAGCATCTTCTCGTCGAGAACACAGCACATTAGGATTCAGCTGAGCCATGTGTGTTTGGCATTGGAGAGCTCTAGGTTCTCGGATAGGGGAAAGAGAGGAGAGATAATGAAAAAGTAGCCCTGTTCTAAACCACAACACAAGACAGCAGGTATACAAATGCACACCCACACACTTTGAGAAAGATATGTTTGTTTATTTTTATCACCATTGGTTCTTCTTTAGATGTCAAAGCATTTACACATAATCTCTTTTCAGCTTCCGAGATAGGAAACTTTACAGATGAAATAATGGCTCAGGTCTTTTCTCTCAAATTCAGTGTCCAGAGTCCTACTAACCACATAACCTGAGGATCTAATTTAGGGTCACAGATGAGGACAGCATAGGAGCAGCAATTTCCTCAGATGCTATAACACCTGCCATCCAAGGTCAACATAAAGAGCCCTTCCCCCAGTCTGCAAATTCCTTTGCATCAGCCCTGCCTGTGGAGATTCGGCCCTGCTTAATTACAAGGCTGAATTCTAAATGTGCTTGGTGTTTGTCAAGTCAAGAGAGAGAAAACTACTCTGCCTGTGATTTATGTGTGGCCAATGACGAACTGTATTATTCAAGAGAGAAGAGCAGATGGCCCCCAAACAAGACAGTTATGGCCCACAGTTATAATAGTTATAGTACCCAGTGGATCTCCAGGATACCAAGAGAGCAAGAAATCTAACAGTCATACCAAAGACACTTGAAGGAAAAGGAGTTTAAACTAAGCCCCCACATAATAATACAAGTCGAGACTCTTCTTCATCACAATGAAAAGGTTTATTTCCTCATGGTAGAAGATAGCATGAGTGTGTGCCGCGAGTAGACCATGGCCCCAGGCAGGACTTGCAATTTCTCTGATGATGCCATCAGCTACTTCCATGAGCATCCACTTTGTGAGCTAGGACCTTGCAATGATTTAGTTTATCTTGGGAGAAACTTAACACATCAAAGGCTGATTTACATCAGTCATTTTTGTCCCTTATTTCCATTGCCAACAGTCTGGTTCCATTGTCTGTGACGATTAGATTTTGCAGTCTTGAAAATAGCCATGCAAATTACCAAAATGTTTTCCATTTGAGACCTTATACATATTTGAATTAAATCAACTCTAAGCTGTTAAATGGAATTAAATGAAATAGACTGAATTTGATGACTAAAATTTTAAAACTTCTGCAAGGAGCTTTCCTTATCCCAACCTCTTTATTAATGGCCAATTGGAAATGACTTTCACAAATGGAAACACCATTTGTCACTTTTTTTAACAAGTACTACACTGTACTGTCTTAACTCCCCCCATTCAATTTAAGCATCAAGATTTATAGCTTGTCGTGAGCTCCTCTATCTTTCTGTTCCTTCTTTGTACCTCTCCAAATGCTCAAGTAGCTTTTTTTAGAATGAAGTGAAGATAATTTGTAGTGAACTCAAACTAGCATTCTGAGACTTGACTTTCAAAAATTTGTATTCTTCCCTATTCCCTTGATTCTACTCGAAAGACTTACTTGCTACGCAGCAACAAACTACACCCAAAGTTCTAAACTCTTTCATTTCCTTTGATCTTTCTGTAACGCACAGCCAAATTTTGGTCATCAGCAAATTGCTTTAGTATTTCTTTGTATAGTGGTGAATTTTATCAAAGATTACAGACACTTGAAACAACTTTTAAATAGGCCAATGAACATAGTACACTACCAACAAATGACCCTACGCAGATACACAGGTGCATGCACACACGCACACACACACACACTCACACTACACTTTAGTTTATATCAACCAAGTATTTGCTTATTTTTGCTTGGTTAGACTATTTATATCAGATACCCAAGAATTTGGCTGTGAACGCCATTTCTTCCCTTTCTGCCTATGTCTTTATTTTTCTTCCCTTTTTTTCTCTTTTTCATCCCTGTCTCTCACACACATACACCCAAATACAGCAAAAGCACATGCAGATAAATTTCTCAGGAGGATCAACGTGTGTGTATATGTGTGTGTGTGTGTGTGTGTTTATGGCCTGGGTCTTTCATTTATTTGTTTATTCACTTGTGGCTTTCATATAAGTACTTGACCTCTGCAATCATGTGACCATAAAAGCACAAAGTTAACTGTTGTACATTTTGATGAATCGAGCATTTTAGACAATGAAATGCCTCTCGATTATTTAATGTTGACTTTAAAACCAAAAGCAACCCTTTCATGAAGTGAATCATTTCTACGAACTTTCAGAACTCAAGATCTCTTCACCAACTTTATTTCTTAACTCTTCATTTTATAATTTTTGTAATTCTTAAGCTAAGCTCTTCTTTGAATCCTGGTTATAGTACCCTGGACTCAATCCCAAGAGTGTATCTTTCTATGAGTTACTATGACTATTAGTATATGTATGGCATAGAATTAATGATTATGCTGATGTAGGTTTCCCTAAATGCAACATTGGGTATCAAACACACTCGAAGTTAAACCAAAACTATATTAACCAACAAACTTATTAAGTACCTATTTCCTGCCAGCAAATGCATTAGGCTCTGGGGACTTACCGGTGAATGAGATACATGTAGTCTCTGTCATCATGGAATTTATAATCTAGCGGCAAAACAGCAATTAAATACACAACTCAGTGTGATAAAGAAAGTTACAATGGAAATACCCAACCAGGGTTTTCTAACCTAGACAAGGCCAGTGACTCAGGAAAGGCTTGTCAAGTTAAGTGTTATCTAAACTGTACATGGAAGGATGAATGGCAATTAGTGAGGCCAAGGTGAGACCAAAAAGTTCCAAGTTGAAAGGACAAAACATGAAATTCAGGAAGTAAGAAAGAACACCTTTCCTTTGTTGTTGTTTTTTTTTTTAACTTTTGCATCATGTATTCATTTATCCCTTACACTGTTGAAAGATTTAGCTATGTAACTATATGCATTTTAGAATATTTATATTTTAGGAATCTCTCCTAAAATATAATTGCCTAACTTCCTGACATGACTTACTGAGTTTAGAAAATTTAACTAATTCTGATGTTTTAGTTGCGGTATTCTGGAAAGGTGATAGAGACAAAATCCATTAAAAGTAGCTTTCTTTCCTCCCTCTGAGTCCCTAGAGTTTATTCTCAAGGGCATTCTCAAGGCCATAAACTCATGAACCTTACTAAAGTGAAACACCTTCATAATATTTCTCTGAGGGCCAAGGAAGGGAAGCATTGTGCATGTGTGAGCATTAGGCTGATCTTTAAAAGGATGTAGTAAGTGGGTTTCACTGTACTGGCAACTCTCGTGGGTTCATTTTTTCTGCTACACTGAGTGGCACGTTCATATCTGATTTTCAGTGCATTTGCTCCTAGTTATTTCTCAGTGTTTTCTGCTTCAGGAAGGTTCACTGTTCAGTCCATCTTCCTTTCTCTGGGTGAAGGGTGGGTCAGAAGGTAGAATCTGACCGCCTCAGAAGCCAGCTGCAGATGTTCTCCATGCATGAGGCACCCGGGAAGGGATGGTGAGACTCTCTCTCCAGAACCAGCTTCACAGCATAATGAAAGTATGGGTATTTTCTTTGCCAGTTTCATGTCCACATCTGTTATACTTTCCTAAAGTCTTTAGATCTCATTAATAAACATCACAGGGAAAAAGAGGCCTATACTCAAATAAGTTTGGGAAATACTGGATGAAACAAAATTAACTAGGCCTGTGTGTGTGTTCTTTAGAAATGCCTCTCATAGTCTTTAACATGCTCATGTGCATTGTGGATATTTAAGAGAAAGAGATTTAAGTATCCCTTACTCATCTCACTTAGCCCCTAACTATGTTTTTCTTCATAGCATCTCTCAGGGCCAGTGTTCCAGAAAACATACTTGGAAAAGCACAACTCCTCTACTCTTCTCCATTGCCTGTTTTGAGACTAAGAATTATTTCATTAGCTGACTTTCCCTTCTACGCACCTGTTCCTCATTCTTCTCCCCAGTATTACTTGCTCATTTCTCTGTTCTATTCCTTCACCCTTCCTTCTCTTCTTCCTTTTATTCTCTTTTTAGAAATTTAAAATTACTATTGAGTGCCTGAAAAGGTCCCTTTGAGATCTCAGGCTCTGGTCAGGACTCTGCGAAGAGATCACCAAAGCTCTCTGCTCTCTTGAGAGGTTTACATTGAGAAAGAGGAGGCAGAATGGTGAGGAGAACTAAATAAGTAAGCAAATACATGTACAAGCGATTTTTTTTCTTTTTTTTTTTTTCTTTTAGGCAGAGTTCTCGCTGTCTTACCCAGGCTAGAGTGCAGTGGCGCAATCTTGGTTTTAAGTGATTTAAACCTCCCGGGTTTCAGTGATTCTCGTGCCTCAGCCACCCGAGTAGCGAGAGTTACAGCCGCGTGCCACCACACCTGGCTAATTTTTGTATTTTAAGTAGAGACTGGGTTTTACCATGTTACCCAGGCTGGTCTTGAACTCCTGGCCTCAAGTGATCCACCCCCCTTGGCCTCCCAAAGTGTCGGGATTACAGGTGTGATCCACCACGCCTGGCTCATGTACAAGTGTATTTTATCTACTAATTCTTGTAAATTAAACCTAAGCCTACTTGATACAAGTAACTCTTGGGTTCTTTTTGTTACATGATATTTATAATCATCTCAAGTTTTGAGATGGAAGAAAGTAAGCTCCTCCCCGACAACCTTGTTTTTGATGAAAGCAAGACTCACAACAAATTCTGCCACCCATAAGAACTTTATTAAATAAATCATACTAGCTCACAGGCATGACAGAGTTGATAAAACCCGTTCTGTGTCTTGATGGAGCGCCACCCCTCTGTCCTTTCAGGTGTTCCCTCCACAATCTTGCATGAATGGTTCAGTCAAGACTGATGTGACAATATTCCGGAAGCAGTATTCTGCCACCTTCCCTGTCAGCATCAAGCAATCCAGAGTATTTTAAACCAATGTCTGCACATGGAAGAATCGTAGATCAAGCTTTGTGTTCCAGTCCTAAAAACAAAGCGTTTTCTCTCAATATCGTGTTCATGTAGGTTGGAGAATATAACCAAAATATTTTTGACACATCCACCTTGAATTTTTCTAGCAGTCATATGCTAATTAATAAAGCACTAATTTCACCAATAAAAGTCCACTTCTGACATTCACTATGCTAATTAGTGCAATATCTTTATCAGAGATAAAGATAGCTGAAGTGCTTGCTTGTAGTAGCCTCCTCTGGAGTGTAGCCTTTCACCGTCAGCTAACAACCTCCCACCTGCCTCTTGGGGAGTGAATTCCTGATTAGAATGCTAGCTACACCAGGGGTGCAACTTCAGCTAACCCATCCTTAGATCATAAGATCTATTCTGATACATTTTATGTAAATTACAGTGTGGCCTTTCTAAGTCCTATAAAGGAAACAAAATAGATTAGTGGCTTGGAGGTTTTTTAAATTTTTATTTTTTGGAGGTCTCTAGGAGAAGGACAGTGAGACAGCAATACCTAAAGATATTCAAGCTAATATCTGAGTTTAGAGAGCAGCTAGACTTGAGAATTATTTTGGTGAATTGCATTCCAGACAGAGGTAAAAGGAAGTGCAGAGGTTGAAACTCAAAAGTGAGCTTAATGTGTTCAAGAAATCGGCACAAGTCCAGTGTCACTAGTGCAGTGAGACACCATCAGAAGGAGAGCAGATGGGATCAGGAATATGAGGAGAAACTTGATCACTGAAGGCCATGTTAAGAAGCTTGGATTTTATTCCAAATGTAATGGGAATTTATTGCAGAGTTTTTAGTAAGGGAGCAACATCAAAGTTATATTTTAAAAGAGGTCTCTGCTGAGTGAAGAGAACAGATTGCAGGTGGGTAAGAGAAGAATCTGTGAGACCACTTAGGAAGCTTTTGTGGTCCATAAAAGAGATTATGGTGGTCTAATTTAAAGTGGTATTAGTGAAGGTGGAAATAAATGAACAAAATTGGGGATGTCTTTGGACATAGAGCCAACAGAACTTAGAGATGAAAGAAATTAGGAGGCAGAATGAAGGTAAAGAAAACAAAATATTGGTTTTGAGCTTCCGATAATAGGTTGCTTGTGGTACCATCTACTAAGATGCGGAGGGTTGAGGGAAATGCATGCTTTTGGCAAAAGGGTGTGAATAGGGGATTAATATTATAGAAAGAGATCATCAACATGTATATTAGGAACTACGTGTAAGGTCATAAATTCTAAGCCAGTGGTTTTCAAGCCAGTTTCTTCCACTAAGGCTAGTAAATTTTTTCAGAGTTTGTAGAAATTTCTAGAGGCACAGTAAAGCCTTCAGTAGCATCATGCTATCCATGCCTTTCAGCAGTTCGGCAATTGATAATCCTATCCTTCTTAAGACTCTGAAAGCTTTGTGAAAATGAAATGTGGTTCTTCATATAAAGACCGGAAGCCCTACTAGAATAGTCACAGGTCACATGGCAATTATTGAGAGAAGGGATATATCACAGCCTTCAGTCACAGAAGATATGGGATCAAATTCCATCTCTGCTCCTGATTCACTCTATGACTTTGGACAAGTCTGGAAGTCTCAGTTCTCTCATTTGTAAAAAGGAAATAATCTACAAAGTGAACATTGAATAATGTATGTGAAACTTTTTAAACTGGGTGAAACTGCTATAATCTTTACTACTTTTATTACTATTAAAAAATTCCCAACAACACAAGCCTTATTTCTGAATGTAGTAAATATGAAACCCACTCACGGAGACCACTATGTGTAAGGCCCTTATTTTACAGGCTTTTCTATGTATAATTACCATTTTTAACAAAAATATATTCTTCTGAGTCTTCAAGAAGTGAGCCTGGATAATAAATCACATTATCTCTTAGCTAAAAATTATTCAATCTGAAATCACTCAATCTTTACAAAAATTCACTGCACCAAAACCACCTGGGGAGCTTTAATAAAACACATTTCCTAGGACTTACCCTAGACCTGCTGATATGGTTTGGCTCTATGTCCCCACCCAAATCTCATCTCAAATTGTAATCCCCATGTGTTGAGGAAGGGATCTGACAGGAGGTGTGTGGATCATGGGGGAGCTTCCCCCATGCTGCTTTCGTGCTGGTGAGGGAGTTCTCACGAGATCTGGTGGTTTGATAAGTGTCTGGCAGTTTCCCCCATGCTCTCTCTCTCTTGCCTGCTACCATGTAAGATGTGCCTTTCTTCCCCTTCACCTCCTGCCATGATTGTAAGTTTCCTGAGACCTCCCCAGCCATACTGAATTAGAGTCAATTAAACCTCTTTTCTTTATAAATTACCCAGTCTCAAGTAGTATCTTTACAGCAGTGTGAAAATGGATCAATACACCTGCGGAACCAGAGTCCTTGTGAATAGGACCCAGGAATCAATATTTACCAAATACTCCCCTGGTGATGGTGATGCAGCTGGCCCGCAGTCTAACACCTGAGTAGCTAGTTTGTAGGTGAGAAAATGGAAATGCAAAGAAGTGACTGACCCAGTAGCACAACTAGATTGAAAGCTTTCTTTTCAATCTGGATCAACATGCCTTCCATTGAATCTCCTGGGCACCATCAGGGCCTGGATCTTGCTAATCCTCCTAAATAAGAAAACCTTGATAGGTAACAATAGCAAAAGCTAAGATAAGAGGTGCCAACAAAAGTATGAAGTACCAAAAATAACATGTACCACAAAAATAAAAAATACTCTGTGAGACTAAACTTTAAAGAGAATGGCTCAGTCAAAGTGGGGCAGCAGGATTAATGCAAATTTGGCAGAGCATACATTATGCACATAGTACTTGGTCTCTCCCATGTGTTTGAGGTGGAATTTGTTGGCAATTGTTTGTTGTGGAACACTATGGCTATAGTATGCCTATTTTCTGTCAGATGAGAACGCAAAATGATGTATCAAAAAGAAAAGGACAAAACAGCAATGACGACAAACAAACAAACCCCTAATAGCTCAATTAAGAAGTGGGCTAAAGACATTCTTCCAAAGAAGACATACAAATGCCAACAGGTATATGAAAAAATGTTCAACGATACTACTCATCAGATAAATGCAAATCAAACCACAATGAGATATTACTTCACACCTGTCAGGATGACTGTTAATAAAAACACATAATTGGCACTCAATAAATGTTAATTATCTTTGTTGTTGTTATTAAGATTTGTGTACCATGAAGGGTACTATAGATGCTCGATGATCATGACATGATCCCTGTCCTCAAGAAGACTACATAAATAAGGGAGAGGCAAGGAAGCAAATTAGTATAATAGTACAATTTTAAAAGTATGGACTCTGGAAGCAGTTTGAATCCCAGTTCTGCCACTAAGCAGCTGTTCAATCCTGGGCTAGTTACTTAACCTAACATGAAATTACCTTATCTATAGAACTGAGATCATTTTACTTGTCTCCTAAGGTTGTTGGTGATGATTACAAAGACAATGCATGTAAAATACATAGCACAGAGTCTGGAACATAATTAAGCGCTCAGTAAATATAGCCATCATCGTTGTCAACTTGTAATGTTAGAAGTGGCCAGTGGGTGTGATGGCAGTGCCAAGCAAGGCACCAAACAAACTCAGGGGTGGGATGTTTCTGTGCATGAAAGCCTGGGAAGGAGGTGAGGCCAGAACTGAATCTTGAAGGTCATATGGAGATAACCGAGAAAAGAGAAAGGAGTTGTGCTCTGAGCAGATGGTGCTGTTAGTAATAAGGTGGGATGCAATCAGGGAGCTGCAAATAATTCAGCCTGCAAGCAATGAAGAGTGCAGGGCAGACAGACTTCTGAAAAACTGGGAAGATGGACAAGAATAGTGAAGAAAAGGTCTCCTACTACAGGACTAAGAAGCTTGGGTCAGATCCTACAGGAAACTCGAGATCTTTAAAAGACTTCAGAGAAATAGAATGATTAGATTGTGTTTTTTAATGATGGGGATAAACAGGGTGATCCAATGGTATAAAAATAGCTAGGAGTGGGGAGGGGTTAGCACTTATAAATGTGAGCAATGCCTATGAACATTTTCTGAGCTAAATGACTTTTAAAACAATTTCCATTGCTGATTTAAGATACTTTGCACAGATGTGAGAGCGCATTTTTTTCCTGATGGAATCTCATTTCTGTTCTAAATTCTTTATATCCTTTTGTTTGCCCTCATTTGTGTTTACACCACCTGTCAATTTAGTATAATCTGTGATTTTAATGTGCTTTCCCCCCTTCCAGATCATTATTAAATGCGCTAAATAAAACCAGACCCATCACTGCCTCTGGCATTTCCCTCCCTGAACACTTCCATTTAGTTCAATATGCCAATTGTTATTGGCATAATACCTCTAAACTCCTTGAAATTTCCTTCCTACTTCTAGTTCATATATGTGAACAAGATAAATAGACAAAGAAATGCTTCCTCTTTGGGCAAGACCTGGACCTTCTAGTTTGGGCCTGTGAGCCTTAACCATCTCCATTTATACCTTATGAGGGTACATATATGAAGTCCAAAAAAGATGTTACTCGATGAGACACATGTAAATCAATGGGTTTTTGCTCTTTGTTCTTGCTCACTGTGCTCTTCAATACGAATGCCCTAATGGATAAACCTAATCAATCTCTTCATTCCATGGTATAGTAACTGGGGAGTGTGTATATTGAGGAGAGAGGCTTCTGAAATCAGTCTGCATGGCATTAAAATCTCTCCTTTATTGCATGAAAGTAGGTCTCTCTCCAGTGGTCCAAAGATTTTTTTTTCATGTAAATCTGGAAATGCATTAAGTCACAGACATTTTCTCAAGCATGCCAATCACCCACACTTCTCCATCTCTCAGCTCCATCTGCAGTTCTACCCCTAGATTCCAGTTCTGCAGGAAGTCAAAGCCAGGGCTCATGGGCGTATTGGAATGACATGTGTAACAAACAGGAAGAGGCTGTCACCACTGCAGGAGCAACTCTAAAAACAGATATCAGGACAGGCACAGTAGCTCACACTTGTAATCTCAGCACTTTGGGAAGCTGAGGCAGATGGATTGCCTGAGCCCAGGAGTTCAAGAACAGCCGGGGCAACACGGTGAAAACTACAAATTAAAAAAAAAAAAAAAATTAGCCAGGCATGGGGCATGTACCTGTAGTCCCAGCTACTCAGGAGGCTGAAGGGGGAGGATCACTTGAGCCCAGGAGGCAGAGTTTGCAGTGAGCAGAGATCACACCATTGCACTCCAGCCTAAGTGAGAGAGTGAGACTGTGTATCAAAAATAAAATAAAATAAAATAAAAACAGATATCAGTAAACCAAACAGCAGTGAATATAAACAAAATTTTGTAGACCATTCCTATCTTGGTTTCTAGATTTTGCTTTTCCATTCATCCCTTCAAGGAGCATTACTTGAGGTCTCACCTAAGTGATAGACACTGCTCTGGAGACCACAGAAAATCAAAAACCAATCATGAAAAATGAAGAATAGTTGGTCTCTATCTTCAGGAAGCTAAAACCTAGTTGGGATGAATGGTTAGGGGGAAGTGATCCAGTGCTTACAGTTTTTTGTACTTTAATATTTTCCACATATCCAAAATGGCATCTCAGAGGGTGATTCTATTATAGACACACTTTCACCTGATTAAATTGGGAGTTTTGAAGCAGACAGCTTCAGACTACAGGTATCAATCATTTCACCATATCCATGCTTTATGCCACTGTGCACTCAAGCCTCACTCTTCCCCACTCCCACCCAACGTCAAGGCCTGAAACAGAGTCAGCCTCATTCCCCGGCACCACAGTCACCTGCAGAGTCATCCTTACTACTGTTTGGAGCCGCAGCATCTCAACCAGTGAGGGAACTACAAAATCACCCACAATATGCAAAAAAGCCATACAGTGACAATTCTCACAGGCTTCCCAACAGAAACTTTTGAAACAGAATTTTAATGGTGTTCAGAAAGGAGGAATAAGGCACAATCCCTACCTCTCTCCCCATCAACAGGTAACCACACACAGGACCCAGAGGAGCTGCCTAGGTTGCCCTAAACAAGAGGCAGGTCTAACCATCTGAGTTCATCCACCTTATTTGGAATTGTGCAAAATCTGTCTGTTACTGGCCACTGGTTGCCTACTGGGGCTCGATTTCTTCTCTCAGATACTGAGCCTTCACGTTCAACTCAGTGAGTGTAGAATAGTTTTCAGAAAGACTGTACTTTTCTATTTTTATTTTATTTTATTTTATTTTTTTTTGAGACGGAGTCTCACTGTGTCTCCCAGGCTAGAGTGCAGTGGCGAGATCTCGGCTCACTTTTCTGATTGTTCATTTGTTAAGGCCAATCTGCCTCAAGTGCTCTATTTGACTAATTCCAAGTGTTCAGCACTATGAGTTCTTTCACTTTCTATCTGAGGCTACCTACTCATTAGTATCCAGTTCTAGTTTGTTTTTTTTTTTTTTTTTTTTTTTTGAGACGGAGTCTCGCTCTGTCGCCCAGGCTGGAGTGCAGTGGCCGGATCTCAGCTCACTGCAAGCTCCGCCTCCCGGGTTCCCGCCATTCTCCTGCCTCAGCCTCCCAAGTAGCTGGGACTACAGGCGCCCACAACCGCGCCCGGCTAATTTTTTGTATTTTTAGTAGAGACGAGGTTTCACCGTGGTCTCGATCTCCTGACCTTGTGATCCGCCCGCCTCGGCCTCCCAAAGTGCTGGGATTGAAACAGGGTCTCGCTCTGTTGCCCTGGCTGGAGTGCAGTGGCACAATCTCAGCTCACTATAAACTTTGCCTCCTGGACTCAAGTGATCCTCCAACCTCAGCCTAGCGAGTAGCTGGGACCACAGGCACCTGCCACTGCATCTGGCTGATTTTTGTATTTTTTGTAGAGGCAAGGGTTTCATCATGTTGCCCAGGCTGGTCTCAAAAGCCAGGGCTCAAGCAATCTGCCTGCCTTGGCCTCCCAAAGTGCTCAGATTACAGATGTGAGCCACTGCGCCCAGCCCAGTTCTAGTTTTTATAGAGGTAAGGCGTTCACTTCCATGGGCAAAATCATTGAATATCAATCTACATGATGATACGTAGTCTATATCAGAGGTCCCCAACCCCCAAGCCACATACCAGTACCAGTCTGGCCTGAGGCCTGTTAGGAACCAGGCTACATGGCAGGAGGTGAACTTCTATGAGCCAGCATTGCTGCCTGAGCTCCACCTCCTGTCAGATCAGCAGGGCATTAGATTCTCATAGGAGCACGAACCCTATTGTGAACTGTGCATGCAACGGATCTAGGTTGCACTCGCTACGAGAATCTAATGCCTGATGATCTGAGGTGGAACAATTTCATCGCAAAACCATCCTCCCTATCCCTCCCACCTCCACCCATCCATGGAAAAAAATGTCTTTCATGAAGCCAGTCCCTGGTGCCAAAAACATTGGGGACTGCTGGTCCATATGACTCTTGGAAAAATAGCAGGCAACACCACTCACACGCATCCTCCACTTAGGTTATCTGTTGCAGTCTCCCCAGTTGCCAGCAGAGCAGCTTTCTTTCACAGCTTTTGGTAATAGTCTTAGTTTTTCATTTCCTGTTTTGCTTTTGAGTACTTGCTTTCCTCCTGGGATGTGAACAGCCATGGATTTACAATTATGTCATTGATTCGGGACACACTACTTGCACACGGAATCTTTTCCTTTTCAGGAACAGAGTTGGCTTCTTAATTGTACCAGGAAGACAGCCGAGCTTGGATGCTATGTCAGTGTTTCTTTATATGGCGTTTTTCCATTGCAAGCACCATTCCTGTAGCATAATCTAAAATATTCCCCGTGGAATTGCCTCCGCAAACAGACACGCTTCAGCAAGTAGCCCTTTGCTAGGGTCATTGGAACTAAAATGAACAACAACAAAAATTCCACCCACTCTTATTTCTGATGGTGACCTAATGCTACCCTTGAAATGTGGAAGGAGCAACACCCCAGGGCATAACCTTAGATGGTTATAGACCTTCCTCTTGGTTATAGCCCTCTTTTATTTTCAATTGCTGAATTTTTACAGCTACATAACAAAAAGCTTTATTGTTAAAGGTTATGTTGGGTTTTGTTTTGTTTTGTTTTGTTTTTTTCCCTTCCAATTATAAGGAGTGTGTCTTTGTCTTTGCAGCCTAGGGAAGCCAGAGAAAATAAAACATCATTAAATTGGTATATTAAGTGATTTAATTTTAGTCATAGGTAATTTGTATTATGGCACTTGACATAGACATTTAGCCATATCAAATCCTCCAGAAACAAAGCTAAAAGGTAAAGTTTTAGTAGAGAAATCAGTTATTGGTGACCATGTAATGGTTTTGTGGGTCTATCGCACCTGAATCCCTTGTCATAGCCCATGATACACTGTTCCCTGTCCACTCAGAGGCTTCTGTCTAAACAAGATTGACTATTACAGGGAAAAAAACAGAAAGTTTCCCATGTAATGTCACCAAATTTTTTACATTCGGAGAATCCTTCCCCAGGCACCAGCACAGTTTTAAAGGCATAAAGGTGACCATATTTTTATGACAGTTTTTTTTTTTCTCCTTGGTCTGAGGTTGGAGCACAAGAACAAAATAGCTCTTTTTGTTCATTGTACCAAGAAATTCCCTCCTGGATCTATCAAGTGTGACTGTTCACATAGCAAATAGCTTGGACATATCCAGACATAAACACCATATGAATAAAACATGTTGCAATTGTTGGATATAGTTATGTTTTTACAAAGACAAGGTGTTCTGTTCTACAGTATCTGCAGAAGTTCACTGTAATCATTCTAAACTGTGACATTTTATCTTATTAACTGAATAAAAATACTTTTAATTATCTCAGTTAACTCTGTTTATTATGACAGTATATACATCATTAATTTGGAGAAGTTTTTTTTCATTATTTTTTTTTTTCCACTGTTACTGTACCATAGTGGCATGTCTAGATTGAGTTCTGAATTGGGTTTTAAAAAAGGTTGAACATTTGGTTTCCACATTTCCACTCAGAGATTATCTCTTTTATTTTCTGTTAACTATAAAATGGAATCCTTTAAAATGAAGGCTGTTTGGAAGGATCATTAATTAGTCAAATTTTGATGTTTTACTGATAATCCAAAGTTCCACAGAATTTGGTCTAATCTCAATTGCTGTACCATGTCTAAAGAAAATATAATCCTTAAAATGAAATTAATTCAGACCACACAATGATGTATCAGCTGAGATCAGCACCTTGATATACATGCAGAGGCTGAGAAAGGAGCTGAAACGTATCACTGTTTATGGGTGGAACACCAAAGCCCAGCACGGTTGTGGCTTTTTTTTTTTTAAGGTGTCTGCCTTCAAACCACCTGCCGTGCCTTTAGTACCTCATTGCCCTGGGCACTGACCCAGTGGAGATTTCCCTATTCACCAACAACCTACAGCAATTTGCACTTATTGACACCATAGCAACTAATTGGTCTTCACGACCTGCAAACTTTCAGGAAGGTCAATTTAAGCCACCTTTCCTGTGTCAGGGATCAATGTAAAATTCCACAAATCAGATGCACTTCTGCTCCCTAACTCCACTGGAAAATTGGAGTTTTCTTAGTTGCCTCAATGAGAAGGCCTCAGACTTAACCAGTCTGGGGTTTAAAGATTAATATAATACCATTTCATGATCTTAATGAAAGGATGAAATAACATACACTGATATGTCTTCTAAAAAGATTATTAATTTGTATTGAATTATTTCTATAAATTTGGGCTGGTGCTAGAAGAGGGGTGTGTGTGTGTGTGTGTGTGTGATGTTTTGTTTTGCATTTAATCCTCATAATACCAGGTTAGACCAGGTATTATGGTCTATAGCATATAGCAGTGTATGAAGTAATTAAGGAAACAGACTCGGGAGTCAGACTGTTTGGGTTCAAATCCCTGATCCTTGTTTACCAGATGTGTGACCTTGAGCAAGTTCCCTAGCTTCTCTGTGCCTCAGTTTCCATTTCTTTAAAAAAAATAGAGGATGGTAACAGGGTTCTTTTGGGGATTTAGTAAATGAATACTTATAAAGAACTTAGGACTTTACCTAGCACTTGATAACAAACACTAGCTGTTACCATTGCTATCCTTATACTATGGTTTAAGGCTCAGAGGGCTGAGATCTGAAAGAGGGAGGGCCAGGTTCAGAGACTAGAAATGTTTTGCACCATAGAGGTAACTCCCAACAAGTTGTATAAACACTATTGGTGGGACAGGATATAATTGTAGGCAATACATAGGCAGTACTGGTACATAGGTACAGTAGGTACATCTCACATTTTTCAATTTCACATGCAAATACAAAAAAAAAAAGGTAGAATGTACATAATACATAAATCATTTTTGCATGTGAATTTAAAAAATGGAAAATGTACAACTAGCATATGAAATACATGGTTTTATGGATTCTATTATTTAGGGTTAGGTCAAGTAAAAAAGTAAATTTAAAGAAAAATATTGTGTAAATGACAGCACATGTAATACACAAATATGGCAAGAAATTAGTGTTTACATGAATATCTAAAGTTCAGGAACATTCCACCATAACATACTATCTCCAAGTATAGTGTCATCTAAAACAGTTTTCTGAATCCAGGTACCACAATGAAAACTACCTGTTCTCTGACTCTATTTTTTTAGTTTGACCAATTAAGGAAACTAAATTATATACCTGTGCTATACCCAACAATGTGCTTTAGAATAATAGGAGAGAAGAATTCTGCCCTTGAAAAAGGAACAGTTTAGTTGAGGAGAAAAATCCAAAACATGTAAAAGAGAGCTCAAAAACATACTAACCTGTGTGGCAATATAGATAAGCAGATTTTCAAATGTATAAGTTCAGGGTAGGAAGAAATTCGTATTCACTAGAATAGTCAGACAAGGCCTCAGATGAACACGGAAGCAGAGCAGGGCCAAATGTGAATAGAAAAGGTAAAGCCTTCCAAGTGTTAGGAAGTACCGAGCAGCTCATCAGAATCAACTTTGAAACAACGGAAATGCCAAGGTTGTACTCCAGACTTTCCTTCAGAACCTGGACAGGAAATCGGCAGAAGTGTTGTGTCTTTTTCCCTCATACCAAGGTGCTTTTGCTATATATGTGGCTGTGTCCTTTTGTAAGTACTTCTGCCTTCTGGAAGCTGAAGCGCTTTCCTCTCTTTGGCCATCTAGATGAGCAGCCCCTGTCTGAAAAGGCCGGGGGAGGGAGTAGACTAGGTTTTGGGATAGTCTGTTTTCCTTGCTTTTTCAATTTCTTGGAGACTACTCAGTGTATTTTGATTTGTGAGGTAGGCAGATTCCAAGATGGCTCCCATGGGCTCCATGCCCCAGAGTTATGACCTCTCTCTGCTCTTGAGGATATGCAGGACTCTGACTTGCTTCTAACCAGGAAAACACAGAAAAAGTTGTAGGTTGTCATTCCCACCTAAGATTCCGTCTTAGAAGACTGGAAAGAGAGATTTTCCTGCTGTCCTGGAAGCCATGTTGTGAACTCCCTACAAAGAGAGGAGTACCAAGGAACACAAGTGGTGCCTAAGGCCTCAGGGCATCCTTTAATTCACAACTAGTAAGAAACCAGAGCTCCTAGTTACACAGCTGGAATGAAATGAATTTTCCAACAACATAAATGAGCTTGGAAGTGGATTCTTTCTTCTTTAGTTGAGTCTCCAGATGAGACTGCAGCCCAGCTGACACCCAGATGCAGCCTTGTTAGACCCTAAGAAGAGGGCCTGTCTAAACTATGCCTGGATTCTTCATCAACAGAACTGTGAGATGACAGATGCCTCTATATTTTAATCCTCTAAGTCTGAGGTAATTTGTTATGCAGCAATAGAAAATTAATAATCTGACTTTAGCTTGAACAAATGCAGGGGCAAAGTCATGCTGCTATCTGGATCAAAGACACAGCTTGACTCCCTCACTTCCTCTTCTGCTCCTAGTTGTAGTTTATCATATATTTACAATTTTTCCCTTGGTGACTTTCAATAATGAGTGGTTCCACTGTAGGTTGAAAGCCTCTTCCTCTTCAGTTATCATTTGAAGTCCTATCCAATTCCAAACATAGCAAATGCATCTTAAAAAGTAGAAGGATAAAAATGTGGATAGATAGGATAGAAGCTAGGATTTTTTTAATGATAACTTTTTTTCTCATCATTACAAAACTAATATGTGTTCACTGTAGGAAGTAAATCATAATGGAGATGACTCATCCAAATCAACAGCACAAGAATGTGCACTAATACTGTCCATTATTCCACTGGTCTTATGTATATATATGTATCCAAAATATGGCACCGTGGGTCCTTTAAAACCTATGTTTTTTTGGTGTAGCGTGGTGGCTCACGCCTGTAATCCCAGCACTTTGGGAGGCTGAGGCGGGCGGATCACGAGGTCAAGAGATAGAGACCCTCCTGGCCAACGTGGTGAAATCCCGTCTCTACTAAAAATGCAAAAATTAGCTGGGTGTGGTGGTGCATGCCTGTAGTCCCAGCTACTCAGGAGGGTGAGGCAGAAGAATCACTTGAACCTGGGAGGCGGAGGTTGCAGTGAGCCAAGATCGTGCCACTGCACTCCAACCTGGGCAACACAGTGAGACCCTGTCTCAAAAAAAAAAAAAAAAAACTATGTTTTTGGGGGCCAGGCATAGTGGCTTAAGCCTGTAATCCCAGAACTTTGGGAGGCCAAGGGAAGAAAGTCACTTGAGGCCAGGAGTTTGAGGTTACAGTGAGCTATAATTGTGCCACCGTACTCCAGCCTGGGCAACAGGGCGAGACTCTGTCTCTTAAAAACAACAACAAAACCTACATTTTTAAATTAGCAACATATCCCGCATGTTTTTCCAGTTATTTAGTGATCTTAAACACCATTGTTAATTTTGTTACTATTCTGACATGGTATTTCATTTTACAGGTATGATTTAATTCATGTAATGAATCTGGATAGGGACAGAATTTGAAGCAACTGTAAAAATGTCCAACATATTGGGCATTTGGCAAATATTAAGTGGTCATCAATGTTACTCTGAGCCACATTAGAGTTTTCAACTTTAATGAATATCACCTAGTGATCTTAATACAGATTCTGATTCCAAATGAGACTTGGGTCTGTGGTGAAACAACAATTCTTTATTGCTCTAAGCTTATAGCTGATACTAATGCTCTTGGTACTTGCACATACTTTGAGTAGGAAGGGACTATACAAGGGAGACACTAGAATCAACAGACATAACTTGGAACTGAAAATTTGGACCACAGGAGATGGAGTAACAATGAAAGGTACAAGACATTAACAGATATTTCAAAGAACAAACAAGAGAACTTCAAGACAAATTAAATATGGAGCATAAGTGTGACAGAAGATTTGAAAATTATCTCTGTTTCCTAAATTAGAAGACTTCAGGACTAGTGGTGCTATAGACAGAAATGTAGTCAATTTTAAAAGACTGTAATGAGGGTGATTTTAGCCATGTTGATTTTAATATAAGAATAGGTCATTGTTGTGGTTTAAGTTGTGTCCCTCAGAAAGACATGTTGAAGTCCTAATCCCAGGTACCTGTGAGTGTGGTTACATTTGGAAATAGGGTCTTTGCAGATGTAATGAAGTTAAAAGGAGATCATACTAGGTCAGGATGGGCCCTAAATCCAATGACTGATATCTTCCTTTTTTTTTTTTTTTTTTTTTAAGACAGAGTCTTGCTCTGTTGCCCAGGCTGGAGTGCAGTGGCGTGATCTCGGCTCACTGCAACCTTCGCCTCCTGGGTTCAAGCGATTCTCCTGCCTCAGCCTCCTGAGTAGCTGGGATTACAGGTGTGTGCCACCACGCCCAGCTAATTTTTGTATTTTTAGTAGACATGGAGTTTCACCATGTTGGTCAGGCTGGTCTCGAACTCCTGACTTCATGATTCCCCTCCTCAGCCTCCCAAAATGCTGGGATTACAGGCGTGAGCCACTGTGCCCAGCTGATATCTTTCTAAGGAGGGGACTGATACCTTCCTAAGATTTGGAGACACAAAGACACACACAGGGAAAGAGGCTATGTGAGGATGGAGGCAGAGATTGGAGCAATGCAGCAGTAAGCCCAGACCATCCACAACAACCGGAAGCTAAGAAGAGGCAGGGAAGGACAGTCTCCCAGAGATCTCAAAGGGATACCGATACCTGGATTTCAGACTTCTGTTATCCAGAACTGTGAGAGAATACATTTATGTTGTTTTAAGCCACCCAATTTGTGGTATTTATTATGGAAGCTCTATGAAACTGTTCGGTTGGTGCAAAAGTAATTGCGGTTCTTGCCATCAAAAGCAATACAGTTATCTGGCCGGGCGCGGTGGCTCACACCTGTAATCCCAGCACTTTGGGAGGCCGAGGCAGGCAGATCACTTGAGGCCAGAAGTTCAAGACCAGCCTGGCCAACAAGGTGAAATGCCGTCCCTACTAAAAATACAAAAATTAGCCAGGCGTGGTGGCCCACGCCTGTAATCCCAGCTACTCTCAGAGGCTGAGGTATGAGAACCGCTTGAACCCAGGAGGCAGAGGTTGCAGTGAACCAAGATTGTGCCACTGCCCCACCCCCCCCCACAATAAAAAAGTAATACAGTTACTCAATTGCTGACATTGTGAAAACAAAAAGAAGTATGAGACTGGAGAACATACTGGTCAGAAATAGAGATGCCAATTTTAGAAACTTCAGAATAAAAACTGTAGTTCAAGTTTAAATAGTTCAAGCCATAAAGAAAATAGGCATATATAGAGAAGAATTAACTGTATAACCTTGAAATCCCCTCCCAGTTAAGGAAACTGACTGTGAAGTATGGCAACCCCCAAAGTTTTTTAATGACTCTAAGCCGGACTCTCCAATTCCGTATAAAAGAAGAGGCTCAATGAGACAAGCATTGAGTTGCTGTGCAGTTCTATTATTTTACATCCGTCATTAAGCTTATACTTTGTCTAGACACTGGGAAGCTAAGAAGCAGTAAGAGCAAAGTACAGAGTCTCTTTGGTGATCATGACAATAGGAATACCTTGTGCTGTGTCTTTCTGGGAGAGTTCAAAACATTTTTATCTATAATACACAATTAATCCCAACACCTTCACTCTGAAACAGAACAAGCGTTATCATCATTAAAGGATAAAGAAACCAAGACTCGGGAGAGTGAAATGAAAAAGCTCCTTCAGTGTAATATATTTCCTGAATGAGACAGAATGCTTATCAGGAGAAAACCTAATGAAAATACTAAGAACATAGAAATACTGGCAAGAGACACATCACATTCTCTCCCTCTCCCTCCTTCCCTTTTTCCCTGTTCCATATCTTCCTCCCTCCCTCTCTCTCTCTCCTCTACATTTCCTTGCCCTTATTTGTAAAAATAGATTTTCATTACAAAATATTTAACACTTGACAAAGGGAAATAACGGGTATGTCGGGTGACCAGGAAAATAGGTATTTTTCTTCCTTATATGTTTTTTCTTCCTCGAGTTAATGGGTAAAGAAAAGTTGTGTTAGATACTCTATCATTTCTGTAAAGCTGTCAGTTTTCTCCAGTCTTTGAGGACTGGAGCAGTTATCAGTGGTGTTTTACTTAGGGTAAGAAACTGCAAGGCTGCCAAATTCATGTCGTGAGAGTGGAGCCTCATTTTGTTCTCTAGGAAAAACCAATTCTTAAGCTGTCTTACCCCTTTAGAAGAGACATTTCCAATATGCTTCAACAAAGTATTAAAATTTTGCCTTTTCTTTACATTACAGTTGCATTCTTTGTGGTGCCTTTACCTAGAAAGTTGAAAAACAAAACCACCAACATCAAATAGTCTACATTAAAACAGAAGCTCCACCAGCAACCCAAACTTCTTATTGGCAGTAAGCATCTTTAGAACAAACCACACTTAAAAATAATGGCATACTTGGCACAAGTTGAATTGTGGACTATACAGAGTCAAAAGTCCCTTATTTTAAAAAGCTGTCAGAGAGGAATTTTCATTCTTTCATTTGCCTTTGAAGAGTGACTAGCCTGCAGCAATCTCAGTTATGTTTTTCCTCGTGACACAATAACAATCCCAAGTGACACACCTCCTGAATGACTACAAATTGTGTTAGGCTGCAGGCACCTGAGACCCAAAACACAGGGGCTGAAACACTGTGTCACAAAGCCCCATCAGGAACTGCTTGCTTTCCAGCTGGCTTTTCTAGCAGTACTTCCCTAGAGCTACTCCACCCTTTTCCACACCTTGCCTGGGAAATATCAAAGACCAACAAACAACACCAAAGACAAAGATCGTACTGTAGCTACCAATCAGTGAACATGAACTTTTGCTTTAATGATTTCTATACTTTTTTGTTTGTTTGTCTGTTTGAGACAGTGCCTCACTCCTGTCACCCAGGCTAGAGTGCAGGGGTGCGATCTCAGCTCACTGCTGCCTCAACCTCCCGGGCTCAAGCAGTCCTCCCACCTCAGTCCCCCAAGTAGCTGGGATTACAGACGCAAGCCACCACACCCAGCTAATTTTTGTATTTTTTTTTTGAGACGAAGTTTCACCACTTCAGTAATCTGCCCCACTCAGCTTCTCAAAGTGCTAGGATTACAGGTGTGAGCACCACGCCTGGCCTGAACGCTGTACTTTCACATAAGCTATAAAACAGGACAAGTGTTTGTCCTTATTAAAACATGTAAAAACTGACACATGGGCAGTTTAGCTGAAAAGATTATTCACTGTAACAGAGTTAACTGGCCAGGGTGGTGGACGTGGGAGACACTCTGAGGCCTCTGGACTAGGTGATCTGTAAAGGAATGTTCTACTTCAGTCCTTTGACCAATGCCTCAGAGCAGGAATTTTATAAATATTTGCTGATGTGTGAATAAAAGCTTTTGTACCTATACTTTACCAGTGGGAGGAGAATATTGGCAGTTAGAGTTTAATGATGTCTTACATATTAGTGAACACCAGAATGGTAAGGGGCGTGGGTGGAGGGTGGGTGGGGAAAGCTGAGTTAAAAATAAGGAGAGGGGCTAGATCTGTTCTTTTTGCTTCAATACTTTATTCACTATAGTCACGCCAAGCCAGGTACACATCCCACTTCAAAGGGTTTTTGTAGTGCCCCTAGTAATTTTCAGCAAATGTTAGCTATTATTATTATTATTACTACTACCATTATTATTGTTATTCTTGAAATGGATAATGGGTTCAGAAGTCATGAAAACCAAAACCATATTTCCATAGCAAATGCATGTGTAAAGGCCCATGAACATTTTTTTAAAAAGCCACATACTTAAATGTATATATTTGATTTATCCAACTAACTTGGTGCCTTCATGCCTGTGTCTTTTCCCATCATCTGAATTGCAGACATTTTGTAAAAGGTTCCCTGCCCCAGAATAGTTGTTCAGCATCAACTCTTGGGTAAATCTAAGAGGGACAGGCCTTTAATTGAGCTGACTTTCCAAGTCATTGAGCTGGACACTGAGGTAGGTTGAGCCATATTTGCTGCTATGAATAATAATAATAATAGCTCCATCATTTATTGAGAGTTTACTATGTGCCAATTACTCCATTAAGCCCTTTATTTTCACTACTTTATGTAATCTTACAACAATCCTACTAAAATGTACTTTTACTACCTCTATTTTCCCTGTGAAGAAGCTGAGGCTCAGAAAGATTAAACATAATAACTTTTCTATGATCATCATGGAACTGTATCATTTTCTGAGTGGAAGCAGCCTGAGAAGTGTGAGCAAATTGAAAACAGTAAGACAGAGAGCTTGAACAGGACCAGAACTATAAATCCATGCATATCTCAGCTAAAATAGTCAGAGCAGGGGACTTTGAGAGATCCTCTGAAGCTCTAGAATGCCACATTCCTGGCCTTAGCTCAGCACAAGATGCCACAGCCTGGCCATGGCCCACTGCTGTGCTTAGATCCTGAGCAGCCAGGAGCCATCCTTGGCTAGTTGATTCAAGAATCACCATCAGTGGTTTGTATCTTCTTGGCTTCCTGAAGAGCCAGGCTGATAGTCTAACAATCGTATTCATTGCAGCCAATCACAGCATTTTTGGAGCTGCTCTTTCAATGTCACCTTCAGGCCCTGCATCACATTGAAAAAAATATACATATTATCCTTTCAAGGATGAATTAGACTCTTGGACCCACTCAAAGTCATTGAGATCTAAGCTTGATGAGAAAGGTAGAGAGCCAGCTAGGTAAATAATATTGATACTAAATGACATCAGTCACAAAATGTAAGTAAGAAAATGTATTCTGAGGGCAACTTGAAAAGTGAAGAATCAAAGACGTTCAGAGTGAGGACATCATTACTGGACTCTACACGTGCCCTCTCAGAGCTATCATGTGGGTGTGTAAGTCCCAGTAAGTGTGTTACGCAACCACAGTGGATACTTTGTAATATTTTCTTACGGTCCTGTAGCTTCTCTCACCAGCTAACTAAATGTCCAGTCTTGATAAATGTTGATTTAGACATTTACTAAGTGTCTGTTGAGTGACAATGAGCCAGTCATATTAACGTATTGAGCCAGTCACTCAATACGTTAACATATTTTTTTCTCACAACAACCCTGTGAGGAAATTGAGATTATAATCCCATTTACCAGATCCGGAAACTGAAACCATAACCTTAGGGTTCTAAGCTACCAATTTCCTCAGCAAATTAGTATTTAGACGAAAGTGATGCTGAAGAGAATGCTTTCTTTCCACCATTCACAGCTGCTTCAGTCTTGGCTTTTCCAAGATCTCTCCAGGCAGAATATTTAGGGAAAACAGAACTTTCTCACTTCTAAATCAATCAAATGGCATACATATGTTATAACCTCTTCTCAAATAAGAGAATGAATTTTTTAGGCAAAAAAATCTAAAGTTGTTTTACTTTACAAATTCTTATATGAACTGTAGATTTCTTTACTTCTCTAAGAAATAACAAGAAATAATATGATTTATTTTAGATAAGGTTTTAAGATTATTTAAAAGCTCTTACATTTTGAGGATAGTACCTGAATCACAGATTGCATATTATTCCCAAGTCTCATTAGAGTTTTCAAGGAGAAAGTCATCCTTACATCTACCAGCTAGTAGAATATCTGCCAATAGAATTTATAGTGCAAGAGTGACCATTAACTCCTCCATCTTTAAAGCACATTTCTCTTAGAGACCTTGACAGTTTAGACATAGGGCAAAAGCTTCATTTATTGACTTCTACTTGAAGAAGATGAAAAGGGTATTTTGAAAAGAAATAGTAATAAAAATAAAGGTTGAATCCTAAAAGCCTTCAAGGAGGAAGATGATAATACCATGCATATGGCAGTTAAATATATTTTTCCTTAGTATTAAATATTGTATCACATTGAACGCCTGAAGGTATTAACAAAAACATCCCTATACCTTATAAAATCAGATGTGGCACTATCTAAGGCAGTATTTTTAAACTAATGGCTACAACTCTGAAGTACATTGTTAAATCTATTTAGTGGGTCATGAGCAGCATTTTTTACAAAAAATGAATAGAGTAGATTATTTTTGAAAATAAAAGATTAGAATAAAATAGAATGTATCAGCCTCCATAACACATTGTAAAGTTTTATATTATGAATGTTAATTCCATATGCACTACTGTTTCCTTATCAAATAGAATAGTGCTTGGATCATAACAGGCAACAGAGGAATATTTGTTGTTGAATGAATGAATGCATATATATATATGTGTGTGTGTGTGTGTGTATATATGTAGTTATAGGTATATATATGCATGTGTATGTATGTATGTGTTTGTGTGTATACATATATATTTTGTAGAGATTGGATTTTGCTATGTTGCTCAGGCTGGTCTTGAACTCCTGGTCTCAAGTGATCCTCCTACCTCAGCCTGCCAAAGTGCTGGGATTGCAGGTGTGAGCCACCATGTCTAGCCTAATTTGTTATTAATCCTTTATACTAAATCATAATGTAAAATGTATTTCTTACTGTAGGACAGGCTATAAACTTTGGAAAACTCTGTGTGTGTGTACATATCCATATGTATATATTAATATATATAGGTACATATATACACACACACATACACATATACATATATAATACATAATAATTGCACATACGTATATCTAATGTTTTAGGACAAATTTTCTAGAAGCAGAGCTGAGATAGGGATTTTAGCGCAAGTGACATATTGAGAGAGTGCTGGCAGGAGACACCTGTAAGGCAGGGACATTAGCTGAATAAGACAGTGGAGAGAAAGCAAGGCAAAGCTGTGGTTTCAAAAGTCTAATCTCCCAGCCTTCTCCAGGAAAGGCAGCTCCCATCAGCCAAGAGCAATCCCCATCTAGAGGAGTGGGTACTGACAAGCCTGACTCCTCTCAGCTAATAACTTTTTATTCATTTAATCATCAAATACTTTTTGAGCACCTACTCCATGCCCAGAACTGAGGGAAGCCCTAGAGTCTGAACCAATCTCATAGAGATTATAGTTTACTAGATCAAAGTCCAATTGCAATTTTTTCAAAAAGGTGAAATACATATGATAGAACACTTGGTAACAGGAAAAGTGGTTATTTCCATCATAAATCGAATTCCTCATATGACCTTTGAGTTTCTTTTACGCCTCAGTTTTCCTAGAATTTTAAACTTTCTACAACGAAGCCAGCATATGCATTTAAAATGAGGTGATATGCATGTGGAGTTACATATGGAGCTTGATTAGCAGCCTAAAGGAATTTTTAAATATACCAATATTTTTCAAAAATATGTAAAATATGCTACAAGTTTAAAGTTTGCAATCATAAAAATAATTATATGAAGTGGCAAAAACCCTGTCAACTATGCTATTGATATGGAAATAAAAAGTTATATTTCTGAAGAAGAGAATTTAGCAGAATCTTAACAAAGCCAACCAAGCAAAACAATTTCTAATCTACTGCTGGATTCTACATAGTCTCCTAATTTTAAACGACGTTTTAAATATTTGGGTGATTACAATACGAAGCTACACAACCTGATTTTATAAGACTTGTGGAAATACATTAATATTAAAGAACAGTGAAAAGTCTCACTTATTCTCATTCTTGCACTATCCTATCCTCATATTGTTTTTTTCAAGAATGCATCAAAAATTTCTACCTTTCCAATATGAGTCACAAATGCAGATTGAATCATGTCACTCACTGGCCCCAACATCCTCACTACCTCCAGCTTATTTACAGTTTGGAACCAGCCCGCATTTTTTTTTTTTTTAGACAGAGTCTTGCTGTGACGCTCAGGCTGGAGTGCAGTGGACCTATCAGGGCTCATTGCAACCTCTGCCTCCTGTGTTCAGGCAATTCTCCTGCCTCAGCTTCCCAATTAGCGCGATTACAGTCGTGCACTACCACGCCCGGTAGCTGGGATTACAGGCGTGCACAACCACGCCCAGTTAAGTTGGGTAGTTTTAGTAGAGTCAGGGTTTCACCATGTTGGCCAGGCTGGTCTGGAACTTCTGACCTCAAGTGATCCGCCTCCCAAAGTGCTGGGATTACAGGCATGAACCACCACGGCCAGCCAGGAGACCACACTTTGAACAGCAAAGTCTAGTACCTTGATTCTCAAACTTGACTGCATTTGGAATCACGCACCGATATCTAGATCCCATCCCCAGATACTCTGACTTTTCTGGTACGAAGTACAATGGATCATGGAGAGTTTTAAAACTCCGCAGTTGGTTCTAATGTACAACAAAGTTTAAGAAACATTGGTTTAATATATACCCCAGGTCTAATAATTAAGTCCTTGATTGTTCTACTTTGTATGAGATCTAGTCTCAAAAGTCTACATAACATAATTATTGCCATTCTCATTTCCCCCTGCCTGGACCTCCACCAAATCACACACTGGAGCATTTCCTTGAATGACTGGTAAAGATCTGCTAAATTTGGAAAATTTTCCTTGATGCTGATTATAGTGCCTGCTTGCCCGAATCTTTAAATCTGGGCTGTGACATTGTTGGCTCTGAGATTTCCTATCACGGCATTTTTCTCCTGCCCATCAAATATTTATTATGTAGCATTCTATAGCCACATAAGAAATACTTGATGGCATACATTTAAAAAGAATCATTCGTTTATTTATTCAAGTAAATCCTTTACCAAGTACCTATTATGTGTCAGGCAATGTAATAGAATCTGGGGATACGGCATTAAACAAAACAGACAAAGTAAAGCCCCTAGCCTATTGATACCCATATGCTAATGAAAGAGACAACTACAGGCCAGGCGCGGTGGCTCATATCTGTAATCCCAGCACTTTGGGAGGCCGAGGCAGGTGGATTACAAGGTCAGGAGATCGAGACCATCCTGGCTAACATGGTGAAACCCCGTCTCTACTAAAAATACAAAAAATTAGCTGGGTGTGGTGGTGGGCGCCTGTAGTCCCAGCTACTCGGGAGGCTGAGGCGAGAGAAAGGCATGAACCCAGGAGGTAGAGCTTGCAGTGGGCCGTGATCGCGCCATTGCACTCCAGCCTGGGCAACAGAGCAAGACTCCGTCTGAAAAAAAAAAAAAAAAAAAAGAGACGACTACAAAGCAAACAAATATTTAGACTGAGCTTAAGTAGTGGTAAAAATTATGAACAAAAACAAAATGAAAGGATAAAGAGTGACAGAGTCAGATATTTCACATGGGATGGCCTTAGTAGGACCTCCTGGGCAGGAACCATTGGAGCAAGAGTAAAATGAGGGTAGGGAAAAAGCACGCACATCTGGAAGGAAGAAAATTTAAAACAGTGGGAAGAAGGGCAAAGGCTCTGAGTGTGCAGCTTGGAGTCGTAAGAAGGTCATTGAGGGCAGAGTTGAGGGAGCAAAGGGGCTGTTAGGAGGTGAAAAGGAGGGCAGGAGCCGGGTGAGGGACAGCCAGATCAGACATAGTAAGGTCTTTTATTCTAAGTGGGATGGAAGTCGTTGGAGGGATTTGAGCAAGGGATTTAAAAAGGATTGACTTAGCTATAATATATTTTTTTATATACCAAAGTCTATTTGACAATGTTTGTCTAGACTTTTCAATTGCTAACCTGACTGTGAATGTTTTAGGATATACTACAGAGGAGGTTTATCAGACCAGATGGTTCTCCACTCCTTTCAAATGTTTGATGGTTAGATAACTGTTCTTCAACTCTTTAGTCCTAATATACAGAGAGAAACTGTGAGCTTTTATATGGGTTGCATCTTTGTAAAATTCTAGCTTGGCTTTTTAAATAGAGATATGAGTGAATGGATGAGGTAATCTCTCCTTTAAAAGGAGCAATCAAATATCTCACACATCCCATCTGGATGCCAGCAGGTATCTCAAACATAATATAGTCAAAAGAGAACACGCTGGGCGTGGTGGCTCATGCCTGTAATCCCAGCACTTTGGGAGGCTGAGGCTGGCAGATCACTTGAGGTCAGGAGCTCAACATCACCTGGGCCAGCATGGTGAAACCCTGTCTCCACTAAAAATAAAAGCATCAGTCAGGTATGGTGGCACACGCCTGTAATCCCAGCTAATCAGGAGGCTGAGGCAGGAGAATCACTTGAACTGGGGAAGGGGAGGTTGAAGTGAGCCAGGACCTCGCCACTGCACTCCAGCCTGGGTAACAGAGGGAGACTCTGTCTCAAAAAAAAAAAAAAAAAAAAAAAAAGAGAACCACCGATTTTTCTCTACTAAATCTGCTTCTTTTGATTTCAGTAAATAGCACCACCATCTAACCAGTTGTTCAGGTCAAAACTGAGTTGCCATCTTAGATTCCTCTCTCATCCTCATCTAATCCATCATTAAGTGTTGGTTCCACCTCCAAAATGTTTCATCAATTTACCTCTTTCACCCCCTCTACTGCTACAACCTTGATCTCTACTGCCATTTGAAAGGCTAAGGATAAGGTCAACCAGACACCCAAATCATGATGAAGACGGTAGTAACATAAATGACTCTGGACTTCAAAGGAGCGTTCTGGGCTGGAGATAGCATTTGAAAGACTTGTGGGTGCCAGTAGTATTTAAAGCCATAAGACTGCATGAGATAACCTAGGGAGTATATAAAAATAGAGAAAATGTTCCCGACCGAAGCCCTGGAGTACTCCAAGAAAGAAGACTGGGTAAGAGTCCCAGAGAGATAGTAGAAGAATCAAAAGAAAGTGATATTCTGGAAGCCAACGCAAGAGAGTGTTTCAAAAGGAAGAAGTGATCAATTGTGCCAAACACTTCTTATAGATTAAGATGAGGACTAATATTAACCACCGAACCCAATTGACCTCTTGCCCAGACTACTACAAAAGCTTCCTAATCTATCTTACTGACTCTCATTAGGCCTCTTCATGGGCTGTCTTCCACAAAAAGTCCACAGTGATCTTTCCCAAGCTTAATCATATCAGACCACTTCTCCACTCAAACCCTCCAATGGCTGCTCATTCCACGTGGACTTTAAAAAGGCAAAGTTACACATCATCTGGCTTCTGCCTGCCTCTCTGAATTTATCTCCCTCCATGTTCCCCCTGCTATGCTCCAATCATGTTAGCTTTAAGTTAGCTTTCTTTCTTTCTTTCTTTCTTTTTTTGAGATGGAGTCTCGCTCTGTCACCCAGGCTGGACTGCAGCGATGCGATCTTGGCTCACTGTCACCTCTGCCTCCTGGATTCCAGCCCCAGCCTCTGAAGTAGCTGGGATTACAGGCACAAGCCATCACGTTCGGCTAATTTTGTATTTTTAGTGGAGACGGGGTTTCACCATGTTGGCAGGCTGGCCTCCAACTTCTGACCTCAGGTGATCCACCCGCCTCGGTCTTCCAAAGTGCTGGGATTACAGGCATGAGCCACCACGCCTGGCCTATGTTAGCTTTAAGTTAGATTCTGTAGAAGACACACACTGTTGATGGCCGGTCCTTATCCTGCCTGGAGCTGAAGAGTTTTCAGCATTCTGACAGTTTCTCATCTTTAGAACAGTGTCTCTTTTTGCGTTTGCCTGAGGGCTTTCTTAAGGGGTTTGCTTGACCTCCACAGGCACAACCTAGAAGTGCTGGGGCTTAATACACAAGAATTGTACTCAGCCAATGAGATCGGGGAGAAGGCAGATACACAGCCCAGCCTCTTGGGTCTCCGGTAGGATGATCCTGAGTTAAGCTCCAAGTGGTTTATCAAAGGAGCCCCAGGGCCCCAGGGGAAATGAGCCTCCGTCATCCACAGCAGTAACTTACTTATAACATACCCTTTATTGGTTTTTCTCTCTCCCTGTTCACCTTCTCCATTTCCTCTCTGGTGCTTCCTGGGGTGACTTCTTGAATAAACTACCTTCACTCAGTCCTTATCTCAGGGTCTGTCATAAGAAATTCAAAGGAAGACGCACGCCCAGACTCTTCTCAGCCTCTAGCTTTTGCAGGTGCTCTACCTTCGACTTAGAAAGCACTCCTCTCAAACCTTTGCATGTCTTCTTCTCATCAGTGAATATCTTAGTCCCTTTGGGCTTCTAGAACAAAATGCCAGAAACTAGTAAGCTTATAAACAACAGAAATTTGTTTCTCACAGTTCTGAGGCTGGGAAGTCCAGGATCAACATGCCGACAGACTTGGTGTCTGGTGAAGAGCTATTTCCTGGTTCACAGATGGCATCTTCTAGCTATGTGCTCATATAACAGAAGGGGTGAGAGATCTCTCTTGAGTTCCTTTTATAAGGGCCCTAATCCCATTAATGAGGGCTCTTGTGACCTAATTACCTCCCAAAAGGCCCCACCTCCTAATATATCACATTGGGGCATAAGATTTCAATGTGTGGATTTGTAGGGGGCACATTCACACCACAGCAGTGGGCTTCAACCTGAATGTTTCATCTTTAAAGAGCTCCCTGTCCCTTTGGTTCAAGTAACTTCCATCAGTCACTCTATCCCTGTTGCAACTTCTTTATAGCATCAGTCAGTGCTAAAAGTTATCTGATTTAAATTCCATGAGTTTATCAGCTGCCTCACTTCTTCTGTCCTCACACTCAGCACACTTCCCAGACACAGTCATGAGACACAACATTGTAAGAATTCCTTAAAGGCACAGACTGTCTCTTAGCTTCCTTGCTCAGCCCCTAAAAGTATCCAGACTAGAGGACCCAGTCAACATCTGTAGACTGGCTGACTTAAGGCCTTGCTTCTCATAGTGGGGTGTATGTACTCCTGCCCTGGCTGCTTGGTGTTACATCAGAGAGTCTGCATTTACATATCCAAGAAGCATAAAATATAACACATCTTCTAGAAACATAAACTTGATCAGAAACAAAGTGTGTGTATATGTGTACATTTGTGTATGGGTGTAGGAATGTGTATGTATGTAGGAAATAGTTAAATCATTTACTTTTAAATAATTAAACTTTTATTTTTATATTTAAACAAACATATCTTATGGAGTAACATGGGAGATTCTCATGGGCTTTTATGGTAAAATAAGTGTTCACTGTCCCTTGCTTTAGGGGTACTTTGATGGGAAATTCTAAAAGCCTTCCTCGGAGGGACCTATACTCTAATTGGAAAATGGAGGAAACTCTAATGGGAATGGATGGCTACACAAACTGTCCCTATTTTTTTTTCCTAAGTTTTTATCCTGTTCTCAGGAGCTTTAAAGCCATTACCCATCCATCCCCATTTTCTGGCCCAGTTTTCCCCAAACTGAGCTCCCCAGAACCATTAATTTATGTTCTCTAGAGATTAATGAAAATCTGTACTCAAATAAGACTGGAAACAGCAGATTAAACCTCCTTAGAGCCCTTAATAAATGCTAATGTGCATTTTCATATACCGAAGAAAGAGTGTGTAATATACTCTTCCTCAAGATTTATTTGACCCTATAATCCTTTTTAGAGTTTGTTGTTGGTGTTGTTCAAACAGAGTCTCGCTCCGTCACCCAGATGGGAGTGCAGTGGTATGATCTTGGCTCACTGCAAGCTGTGCTTCCCTGGTTCAAGCAATTCTCCTGCCTCAGCCTCCCGAGTAGCTGGGATTACAGGTACGTGCCACCACATCGGGCTAATTTTTGTATTTTTAGTAGATTTGGGGCTTCACCACGTTGACCAGTTTGGTCGGTTGGTCTCAAACTCCTGACTTCAGTGATCCACCCATCTCAGTCTCCCAAAGTGCTGGGATTACAGGCGTGAACCACTGCACCCGGTTTGTTGTTTTTCAAGTTGGGAAACACTGCACTGACCCAAAAGGAATAGGATGGTATTCCAACCCTGAGCACATTTCCAGGTCAGATATCCTGCAAAGTGCTTTTCACAGGAGCTTGTATACCTGTGAGGTAAAGGAATAATTATTCCTTTAATCTTCAAAAAAGCCTTCCAGGTAGGAATTAATCTTCAATTTCTGAAGAGAATATTGAGAGGTGAAATAATTTGACCCAGCTTCCACAGCTAGTAGGTAGTAGAAAGAGGATTCAAAACCGTGTTGATCTGGTTCCAAGGGCCCTTTTGTTCCACTTAGCACAGCTGAAAAACAACTGAAATGTTCAGAAGTAGCTTCTGTTAAAGCTACTAAAGAAAAGGATTTCTAGATTTCTAGATGTTCTTCTCAAAAATAACGAATGTAGCAAAGGGGGTGGGGAATAAATATTTAATATTTTAAATGATTGTTCATTTCAACTGATCTTCTGGGCTTATTGTTTGTAAAATATCGTTTTATATTCTTAGAAGTAATTATTTTTAGACAATTGCGGGGAATTTTGAAGAAAACTATTTCTGTTTGAATGCACTCTATATAATTAGTACACAGATGATTCAGTACATGGAAAATTGAAAATTTTTTCTATGGCAAGATTTAAGAAAGTAATCATACACATTTTTGAAGCAATTGTGAACATATTAACTTAAAATTCAGCATACCATAAACCTAGTGGATGTCCAGTTTGTGGGCCAAAGGAAGCATACTATAAAAAGTATTACATTTGTCTGCCTAACAAGTAGACATTGACTAGGTAAACTCTTTGTTGAATTTGAATTGGGACTTAAATATAGAGTCATTCACCATATAACTGTGTTTTGATCAATGACAGACTGCATATACCATGTTGGTCCCATTAGATGATAATGGGGCTGGAATTACATCCAACTTCCTCTCAGAGACCACGCAAGCAAGAGGAGAGTGGAATAAAATCTGTAAAGTGGTGAGAGAAAAAAAACCTCACCAACTTTGAATTCTGTACCCTGCAAAATTATCCTTCAAAAGTGAAATAGAAATAAAGACTTTCTTTGACAAACAATAATAGAAGGAAATTGTTACCATTAGACCTGCCTTGCAAGGAATATTCTTTAGAGAAAAGGAAAATGAGAAAGGTCAGAAACTCAGATCTACATAAAGAAAGGAAAAGCATTAGGGAAGCAATAAGTGAAAGTAAAATAAAAACTTTTATTTTTCTTATTCTTAATTGATCTAACAGATAACAGTTTGTTCAAAACAATAATAGCAACAGCATATTTGATTGTGTATATGCATATATATGGCTATTTATACTTGTATAAAGTGCAATAAATAACAGCTATAATAAAATCAATGAGAGGGAGAAATTAGAATTATTTTAGTATTATAAGGAACTCATACTACCCTAGAAATGACATAATGTTATTTGAAAGTGGACTTGGATTAGTTGTAAATATGTACACTGCAAACACTAGGGCAGTCACTAAAAAAAAAAAAAAAAAAAAAAAAAAAAAAAGAAGTATAACTGATATGCTCATAAAGGAGAGAAAATGGAATCATAAAAATTATTCAATTAAAACCACAAAAGGCAGAAAAAGAATGGAAGACAAAAACAGGGACACAGAACAAGGGCAGCAAGTAGAAAACTAACCTGGGCACATGGTGAAACTCCATCTCTACAAAAAATACAAAAATTAGCCTGGCATGATGGCATGTGCCTATAGTCCCAGCTACTTGAGGAGCTGAGGTGAGAGGATCACTTGAGCCCAGGAGTTCAAGGCAGCAGTGAACCGTGATCGCCCACTGCACTTCAGCTTGGGTAACAGTGAGACCCTGTCTCAAAAAGAAAAGAAGCAAGAACCAAGACCCAATTCTATGCTCTCTGCAAGAAAGTTACTTCTTTTATTGTTGTTGTTGTTGTTGCTGCTGTTGTTGTTGTTGTTGAGACGGAGTCTCATGTATTGCCCAGGCTGGAGTACAGTGGTGCCATCTCAGCTCACTGCAACCTCCACCTCCCAGGTTCAAGCGATTCTCCTGTCTCAGCCTCTCAAGTAACTGGGATTACAGGCACCTACCACCATGCCTGGCTAACTTTTGTATTTTTAGTAGAGACGGCGTTTTACCATGTTGACCAGGCTGGTCTCAAACTCCTGACCCAGGTGTTCCGCCCACTTCAGCCTCCCAAAGTGCTAGGGTTACAGGCATGAGCCACCGGGCCCCACCAGAAAGTTCCCTTAAATATAAAGACATATATAGATTAAAAGTAAATGGATGTAGGCCAGATACAGTGGCTCATGCCAGATACAGTGGCTAATTGCTGAGGCCAGGGTTTCAAGATCAGCATGGCCAATGTAGTGAGACTCCATCTCTACAAAGTAATAATAATAATAATAGATGAAGGTATACGAGACTAACATTAATCAAAAGAAAGCAGTAGTAACTATATTAATCTCAGACAGAGCAGACTTCAGACCAAAGAAAGTTATTAGAAATAGAGGACATTACATAATGATAAAGGGGTCTATTTTTTCCAAGAAGACATAACAATCCTTAACATATATGCACCTAACAACAGAATGTACCTTAACATATATGCAGAACAACATGAGACAACCTCTTTCACTTCACAGCATAATGCTGTGGTAACTATTTCACAATCAGTAGTTTCTGCAGATTATTTATACTCACGGCTTTAATTTAATCCAGGATGCTAGATTACCTACTAATTAAACAGGGAGGAATCTGTGCAATTGATGGCACTTCTTCTTGCACATAAATAAAATACATTGAGTATTATAGAGCAGACCACATGGTTAAAATGAATAGACTCCTTGTCTGGTCATTTGATTTTAGTTGATTCAGTTCATGAGGACTCTGGCTAAGGAACATATTTCAAATTCTTGGTATTATACTCCTGATAGTCATAGTAGTAGTCTCTCTGGTGCGCTGTATCCTCTCAAAGTTTTAAATGTTTCCATACAGCCATCTGCCTAATGTCAAATGGTCTCTCCCCAGCTGGAAAAACAGAAACTCAAAGAAAACACGTGATAATGAGGAGGCCACCATTACCTATAAATGGCATGCTGAGACCAGAAACCCAAAATGATGGTAACTGAGAGTAGTCCTAATGCCCTAAATTTTGGTCATGCTCTCAGTGGGGAGGAGAGAAACCTAGATGAGGATGACCAAAAGGGGGAAATTGTCAAATAAAAAATTATGGGGCCAGGTGCGGTGGCTCACGCCTGTAATCACAGCACTTTGAGAAGCCGAGGCGGGTGGATCATGAGGTCAGAAGGTCGAGACCATCCTGGCCAACATGCTGAAACCCCCCACTGCCTACTAAAATACAAAAATTTAGCTGGGCATGGTGGTGTGCACCTGTAGTTCTAGCTACCTGGGAGGCTGAGGCAGGGGAATTGCTTGAACCCGGGAGGCGGGAGGCTGCAGTGAGCAGAGCTGGCGCCACTGCACTCCAGCCTGGTGACAAAGCAAGATTCCGTCTCAAAAATAATTAATTAATTAACTAATTAAAAAATTATACAAGTCCATTGTTTTGGACTAAGCTCCTACACTAGGCCCCAACAGACCAGGCTAAAAATCAAAATGAAGTCACTCATGCTAAAATTCCACATTACCGGACCTAAACTGCTATCCAACCTTCCAAAAATCAGGAGAGAGAGAACAGCCGATTTCCCAGATAGGCAAGTTTAAATATCCAATTGACATGAAAATAAAGTTTCCTCTGTTTTAGTCCTTAAAAAAACAAAACAAAACAAAAAACAAAAAAACAGTAGCCTAAAGGGAAGTTACCTGATGTTAACTAATTAGTTATTTTTCTATTGTTCTCTCTTCCTGTTCCTGCCCTACAAGAAACAACTTTCAAAGGATTAATATAGTCTGTTCTTTGCTTCTGCTTCTTTAGCCCTTCTCTATCTATAAAGCCAAACTTTTCTTCTCAGCCCATTGGAACACTAATTCTATTTATGGAATGAAGTGTTGCCTGATTCTAGAATCACAAAGTCAATTGAGATTTTTAAAAATATATATATGAGGCAAAAATCGACAGAACTGCAAAGAGAAATAGATAATCCACTATTATAGTTGAAGACTTCAACACCCCTGTATCTGAAATGGACACATCCAGTAGGCAGAAAATCAGTAGGGGTTTTCCGGATGATACTGTACAGTGCCAGTGCCATCAATCAACTAAATATAATCGACATCCATAAGCTACTTTATCCATCAATACCACTATACACATTCTTCTCAAACTCACATTGGAATATTCACCAACTGAGACCACATTCTGGGTCATAAAACAGACCTTAACAAATTTATGAGAATAAAAATCATACAGTATAAGTCTGATCTTAGACCAAAAGGGAATTAAACTGAAAATTGATAATAGAAAAATAGCTGGAAAATCCCCCCAAAAACTTAGAGATTGAACAAGCACATTTCTACATAGTACATGAGTCAAAGAAGACATGTCAAGAGAAATTTTAAAATACTTGGAACTAAATGAAAATGAAGACAAAGTTTTCAAAATTTGTGGGATGCAGAGAAAGTAGTGCTCAGAGGGAAATTTATGGCATTGAGTGCATAGATTAGGAAAAAAGAAATATCTAAAATCAATCACCTAAGCTTCTACCTTAGGAAACCAGAAAATGAAGAGCAAATGAAATCCAAAGTAAGCAGAAAAAATGAAATAATAAACATTAGAGCAGAAATAAAACAATAAATTAAAAATAGGAAATCAGTATGAAAATCAACAAACCAAAATTTGGTTTTCTAAAAATACCAATGAAATTGATAAGCCTCTAATTGGACAAACTAGAGAAATAAAGAGAGAAGACACAAATATCAGAAATAAAAGAAAGCACATCACTACAAATCCCATGGACATTAAAAGGATGATAAAAGAACACTATGCAGCTTGGCCAACATGGCAAAACCCCATCTCTAATAAAAACACACACACACTCACACACACACACAAATTAGCCAGGCGTGGTGGTGGGCACCTGTAGTCCCAGCTACTTGGGAGGCTGAGGCAGGAGAATGGCGATAACACGGGAGGCGTAGCTTGAAGTGAGCTGAAATCACACCACTGCACTCCTGCCTGGGCGACAGAGAGAGACTCTGTCTCAAAAAAAATAAAAAATAAAAATAAAAAAATGTATATATATATATATATACACACACACAAAACAATTAGCCAGGCATGGTGGCGCATGCCTGTAGTCCTAGCTGCTTGGGAGAATGAGGCACGAAAATTGCTTGAACCCAGGAGACAGAGGTTGCAGTGAGCTGAGATCATGCCACCGCACTCCAGTCTGAGTGACAGAGCAAGACTCTGTCTCAAAAAAGAAAAGAAAAAAAAGTAATAATAACAGACCAATTCCTTCAAAGATACAATCTGCCAAAACTCATACAAAAAGAACAGAAATTTGAATAGTCCTATATCTATTAAAGAAATTGAATCAATAATTAATAACCTTCCAAAACAGAAAGCACCAGGCTCAGATGAATTCACTGGTGAGTTTTACCAAACATTTAAGGAAAGATATTACAAGAAAAAGAAACTACAGACAAATCTCTCACATGAACCAAGATGCAAAAATGTTCAACAAAATATTGGCACAGCAAATCCAAAATGTACAAAGAGAATTCATACCAAACCAAGTGGGATTTATTTCAGGTATGCAAAACTGAGTCAACATTAAAAAATCAATTAATATAATATTCACATGAACAGGTTAAGAAGAAAAATCCCATGATCATGCCAATAGATGGCATTAAAAAATCTGATAAAATTCACTTCCAATTCATTATAAAAATTCTCAGAAAACCAGGTATAGATAGGAAGTTCTTTGGATAGGATATTCTTTGATCAAGAATATGTACAAAAAAGAAATGCTACAGCTAACATCATGCTTAGTGGTGAGAAACTCAAACCTTTCTCACCAAGATCAGGAATAAGGCAAGGGTATCCCCTGTCATCACTGCTTTTCAATATCATACTGAAAGTCAAAGCAAATGCACTATGACAAGAAAAGGAAATAAAAAGTATACATATCGGGAAGGAAGAAGTAAAGCTCTCTTGTTCATTGATGACATGGTAGTCTATGTAGAAAATCCAAAAGAACTGACGCACACGAAAAGACTTCCGGGGACTAATAAATGATTATAGCAGGGTTGTAGGATACAAGGTTAACACACAAAAGTCAATCACTTCTCAATATACCAGCAATGAACAAGTGGAATTTGTTTTTGTTTGTTTGTTTTTGAGACAGGGTCTTGCTCTGTTGCTCAGGCTTGAGTGCAGTGGTACAATCATGACTCACTATAGCCTTGAACTGGGCTCAAGCAATTCTTCTGTCTCCGTCTCCTGAGTAGCCAGGACTACAAATATGTGCCACTATGCCTAGTTAATTTTTAATTTTTAGAGATAGGGTCTCACTATGTTGCCCAGGCTGATCTTAAGCCCCCAGACTCAAGCAATGCTCCTCCCTTGGCTTCCCAAAGCTGCGGGATTATAAGCATGAGCCACCATCCCCAGCTACAAGTGGAATTTGAAATGAAGAACTCAATAGCATGTGTGTTAACACTCCCCAAAATTAAACATATAGGTGTAAATCTAACAGAATATGTACAATATCTATATGAGGAAAACTACAAAACCCTGATGAATGAAATCAAAGACTAAATAAATGGAGAGAGATTCCACATTCATGGATAAGAAGACTCAATATTGCCAACATGTCAGTTCTTCCCAACTAAATGCATAGATTTAATGCAATCTCAATTTGTCAGAATAATTCTGGCAAATTATTTTGTGGATATCAACAAACTGATTCTAAAGTAGCCAACATAATATTGAAGGAAAAGAACAAAGTCGAAGGACTGATTCTACCCAACCTCAAGACATACCATAAATTTACATTAATCAAGACACTGTGGTATTTGTGAAAGAATAGACAAATAGATCAAAGAAACAGAGTACAGCCCAAAATAGACCCACGGAAATATAGTCAACTGATGTTTCCCAGAGGAAAAAAGGCAATATATTGAAGAAAGTCTTCTCAACAAATGGTGCTGGAACAACTGACATCTACATGTAAAAAATGAATGTAGACCCAGAGCACACACCCTTTACAAAAATTAACTCAAAATGGATCATCAATCTAAATGTAAACCACAAAACTATAAAACTTCTAGAAGATAAAATAGGAGGCAACTTGATGGTATTGGGTTTGGAAACAACTTTTTAGAAGGGAAAAAAAGGCATAATCTATGAAAGAAAAAATTGATAAAGTGGACTTCATTAAGATTTAAAATTTCTGTTTTGCAAAAGACACTGACTAGAGAATGAAAAGATAAGTCACAGACTGGGAGAGAATATTTGTAAAAGATGTATCAGATAAAGAACTGTTACCTAAAATATACCAAGAACTCCTAAAATTCAACAATAAGAACACAAACCCGATTTAAAAATGGGCCAAAGACCTTAACAGGCACCTCCCCAAAGAAGATATACAGATGGCAAATAATCATATGAAAGATGTTCCATGTCATATGTTATTATTATACACTCATCCAAGTCCATAGAAGGTACAAGACCAAGAGTGACCCCTAATGTAAACTATGGACTCTGGGTGACGATGTATCAAGGCAGGTTCTTTTTTTTTTTTCTTTTTTTTTTTTTGAGACCGATTCTGGCTCTGTGGCCCAGGCTGGAGTACAGTGGCGCCATCTCAGCTCACTGCAAGCTCCAGCTCCCGGGTTCACGCCATTCTCCTGCCTCAGCCTCCCGAGTAGCTGGGACTACAGGCGCCTGCCACCACGCCCGGCTAATTTTTTGTATTTTTAGTAGAGATGGGGTTTCACCTTGTTAGCCAGGATGGTCTCGATCTCCTGACCTCATGATCCGCCCGTCTCGGCCTCCCAGAGTGCTGGGATTACAGGCTTGAGCCACCGCGCCTGGCCTAAGGCAGGTTCATCAGTTGTAACAAATGTACCACACTGGTGCAGGATGCTAAGAAGGGGGAAAGTTAAGCATGTGGGAGTATAGGAGGGTATATGGAAAATCTCTGTGCCTTCTATTCAATTCTGCTGTGAATCTAAACCTGTTCTAAAAAAATAAAATTTATTTAAAAACAAAAACCACTTAGACCTCTTGTAGCTCTCACATTCATATATTGTTGATAGGTTCACTGCCATATAGTTTTACCATATATGATGTAGTCCATTCATTGGTATTTGGTTGTGTCTTATTTATTTTTTTCAGAAGATATTTAATTTTCAGAAGTCTTAGCAATTAAGTATTAATAGTTGTACTGTGCATTTTCTCTCTCTCTTTTTTTTTTTTTTTTTTTGAGACGGAGTCTCACTCTGTCGCCCAGGCTGGAGTACAGTGGCGCATCTCTGCTCACTGCAAGCTCTGCCTCCCGGGTTCACGCCATTCTCCTGCTTCAACCTCCCGAGTAACTGGGACTACTACAGGCACCCACCACCACACCCGGCTAATGTTTTTGTATTTTTAGTAGAGACGGGGTTTCACCGTGTTAGCCAGGATGGTCTCGATCTCCTGACCTCATGATCCGCCCGCCTCGGCCTCTCAAAGTGCTAGGATTACAGGCCTGAGCCACCCCGCCCGGCCTTTCTCTCTTTTTAAATACATGAGTACAGGCTGGGCATGGTGGTTCACGCCTACAATCCCAGAACTTTGAGAGGCCAAGGCAGGAGCATTGCTTGAGGCCAGAAGTTTAAGACCAGCCTGGGCAACATCGCAAGATATGTCTCTACAAAAAATAAAATAAAAATTATCCAGCCGTGGTGGTGCGTGCCTGTAGTCCTAGCTACTTGGGAAGTGGAGGCAGGAGGATCAGTAGAGGCCAGGAGTTGAAGGTTACAGTGAGTTATTCCAGCCTATGTGGCAGAGTGAGACCCTGTCTCAAAAAAATTAATTAGTTAATTAATTTAATTAAATGCACGAGTACATTACAATAAAAAATTGCAACATTGCTTTCTAAATTATTCCTCAGTTACTACCTTCAATCCCAGAGGTAGAGGCCATCGTCATTATCCAGTTTGAGTGTGCCTTCCAGAATTTTTCCATGCATGTCCATCCATATATGAACATATATAAGTATATTCTAGAGGTTAAAGGAGAGAAGCGTCTTTTTTTAACTTCACAATAGTTATTAGCTATCTTTCCATGACAAGGTATATTGATTGTCCTTATTCTCTACAATTGCTACCTAGTGTGTCATGATATGAATGTACCTTATCTTGTGAGTCGTTCTTCACTTGCTGAACACTTAGGTGGTTTCTTTTCCATATTTCCCCTCCTCTAATAAATACTGATGCATTGCGCATCTTAGCATGTGTCTCTTTGGTCGTATGTATGATGTTCCTTTCATGAGATAATGAGATGAAATTTAATTTTAGTATACTGCCAATTCATCCTCCAAAGTTTCAGTACCAATTCATGCTTACCATCAGCAAAGCGTGAGAGATTTCCACACTCTAGGCAATACTTGATGTTATCAAAAAACTTAAGTCACTCTAAGGGATAAAAATGTTATTCTCATTCATACTTTTACTGATTCTTGTATGTGCTAGATCTTCTCACTCATCACGGTGTCCTTCCCAACTCCCATATGGCCTGGTAATCTTTGTGGGGTTGTTTTCAGTGCTCTTCCCTATAGCTAAGTGTTTGCTCAGAAAAGAATCTGGTATCACTTCCCTTAATGCTAATTTAAGTCAAGTGGTTACCATTCCTACAGAAATTTACATTTCAAATGTCATCTCCAGTTGCAGAATAAGAGAGTGTATCAGCAATTTAAAGAATCATATAAGAGAAAAATTATTTCTTGGACTAGGAGGTTTTCTCAGCTCCAGATATCACACTATTGAATAAAGGCCCTGGTCACGATCCACCAGCAATGACTTCATGGGTGGAAAATCGTAACATTCTGGTGAGAAAGCATTTGTTTATGCTGATTGCTTCTCAAATAACCTCAGTCAGAGGATTTTTCAAGTAGCAAATGTGCTAAGCTCTGTTCTGAAAGGTGATGTGGTATAGCTGGGGAGGGAAGATGAGATACTGGAGTTCTGCAACAAAATTCATTCATATTAATTAACAGGAACCACATTGAGGCATGGGGGTTGTATATTTATAGGTCAGAAATATCTTCCTCCAAGTTTATGTGTAGAATCAGACATCTCAACCAGTCAGTAGGTCCTTTCTTAGAATAATAGATGTCTTCCTATTTTTTCATCAGCAAATATGTTGCCTCTGAGGAAGGTCTTTGAGACCAGGATTCATTTTGAAGAAATGTCTGACATAGGCCCTGCCATGCCAGCCTCTCTTGGTCTCGATTTTCTTATAACTTAAATGAAGCTAAAATGCCTTCACCAGCCTTACAGGATGATATGAAATTAAAATGTTATGCCTTATGTGAATGTACTTTTATCAACTCTTAAGTGGAGGCTGTAATTATTAAGTAAGTCAACAAATAAAACAACATTTTGAGCACGTATGTGCCTCATACTCATATTTATAGTCACAAAGATCTTGTGAGAATAAATATTATTGTTCCCAAGAGAAAGTATCAGCTCAAAGAAATTGAGTTTCACGCTCAATGTAAATTTGGCACTAGCAAAAAAAATTCAGACAAAATCTTTCTGAGTCTAAAATCTAGGTTCTTTTCAGCAATAATCTGCCTTCATTCTTTGACAGCATATCATACATAGTAGGTACTTAATCACTGTATCTCAAATGAGTGCAAAAACAAAAGTTTACCTTGTGTTTGAATGCAGAATTTTGAATGTGATGAGATTTCACCTTATTTAAATATGCAGGTTATCTAAGCCATAATTATCAACACAACTTGAGCATCTCTAATCTGAAAATTTGAAATCTGAAATGCTCCCAAATCTGAAACTTTTTGAGCCCCAATGTATCCCACAAGTGGATAATTCCACACCTGACCTCATGTGCCAGGTCACGGTCAAAACGTAGGGGCACAACAGTTTATTCAGTGTCCCCAAGGGAAAAATAAAATGACCTTCAGGTAATTTTACATACCTACAGGCTATGTGTATAAGGTGTATATGAAATATAAACGAATTTCATGTTTAGACTTTGGTCCCATCCTCAAGGTATCCCAAAAATCTAAAACACTTCTGGTCCCAAGCATTTCAGATAAGGGATATTCAAACTCTATTAGTCAAAATGCATAATAATTTAAGGTGCACTCTCAACAAGACAACATCTATTGGTGGGTAATGTACCAGAATTTTGACTTAAAAAAAATGGATGGTAGAACTGACTAAACAGGAAGTTGCTATTCCATGCAGTTTCCCCAGGCTGGCGCCAGTATACATTCTGGGCAGATGCGATAACAGCACATTTTACATCTTTATGTGTTGAAACCAATAAATCTTAGCCCTTCCAGAAGCATGGCCCTGCTTTGGGTAAAATTGCAGCCACTGATCTATAAGTCAGCTCTGACTTAACTTTCTGCCTTTTTTCTTTTCAGGCAACCTCCACCTATTTAGATGTGGGTCACTAGGTGGCAAAATGGAAAGAAAACCAAATGTGGGAGATGATAGGAGCAGCTGATAAACAATTATTTTGGGATTTCTCCTTTTAAATAGAGTCTGAAAGAGAGGGATTTTATAATAAATGCTGGTTTATATCCCAGAGCCAGCAATGAGATCAGAACCAAGAGGCTATGGCTGTTAACTTAGAGCTGAACTAAGAACCACCTTTCTATCAGCAATGACTGTATCATGTCAACTCACAGGATTAGAACCACAGAGCAATGAATCTGACTCCCTCATTTTATAGATTGGAAATTGAAGTCCGAACAGGGGACACAGCTGGGATTCAAACTCACAACTCTAGGCTCAGAGGTCTCTGCTCCAGTGTGCTGCCTTCTGCTACCCACCTCCTTTTCAGCTGCAGCTCTTCACCACTGAGTGCATTGACATGTTGGAGCCTAATGCTTTATAATCCTCTCTGTTTACTGCAGCAAAACAAGGAAAAGACATATCTTTCTTCTCCCAGAACATCGGGCACAAGATCATGCCCAGATGCCATGGTTAATTACAGTTAAAATGTAATGCCACGAGAACGGATTGCACTAGACGGGAGAGGGGATTGAAGAGTTCATGGGTTTTAAAGAGAATAAAATTTCTGATCCTGCTTGAAGGATAGGTTAGCTTCGCACAGCTCTTAGCATATATGTTACATAGTGACATTTCTACAAAGCCTCAGATTTCATTCTAACCAACCCATTTGGTAATAGTGGGGAAGAGACTGCCTAGCCTGAAATAATTGAGAAAAGACATTTAAAAGGTGTAATTTAAATATGAATGAAAGCAGGTTTCAGGGAGCATATCAGCTCTGCACTCCCAGGGACTTTAAACTCGGCTTACTGTACAGGCCAAGTGTCTACCTGCAGAATTTTTTGGACACTTGGAACCGGAAAGTGCTGTGTAGTATCACAGGGTTTGCCCAGACCAAGTATTCCAGCTCAGGCATTAAAACCATGCCCGGGGTGGCGAAGGCAAACCAGGAGATCATTTTTATTGACACCAGGCAGTTAACAATCTCAAACTAAATCACCAAAGAAAGAAAGTTCGTTTTGGAACTCTCCCACATTTTCCAGACTTCTTCCCTCTTCTGGAATACCCTACCTCTCCTCACCCAAGTATCTAGAGCCCTAAGGCCTCTACCATGCCAGTCAAAGGTATTCCGCCTTTCACTTAATCCTACCTCTTCTAGACTTACCCTATCCCAAAGTGTACCAAAAACGTTTTCTTGCTGCTTTCACTGCAGGAGATCTCAAGCGAGATTATCTGATTCAAAGAATTTAAAACAGGGTGAAATCACTGAGAACCTCTATCAGCTTGTTTTTCCTATCCCCAAGGACTTACATTTTAAAAGGTCTGTTACCTTATCCTAAGGGAAATCTTTTAATATGTGGAAAAGTTATTTTTGAGCTGAGGCCCTAGGCTTCTTGAGCACTACCTACTCCCAACACTAGTCCTGACTAGGGTACACTAAATGGTTGATTTCCATTTCCATTTCTATTCTCCTGGAATATCTTGTTTCTTTTACTCCACCTCAACTGGATTGTCTTCTCATTCTTAAAAGAGGTCTACAAGAAAGCTGACAGTTAACCCTTTCTGGGTCTGGACTTGTGCTAAACACAAGTATTCTTTACTCCTTCTTTCCCACAACCCCCTGAGGGAGCTTTATCATGGTTCCCATTTTAGAGAAAATAGGCTTGAAGGGGTTAAGTAATTTGCCCAAGGTCATGATGAGGAGCACAGCTGTGAGTCAAATGCATTTTCAGCCACTGCATCTGATGGAAGACTCAGAAGGCTCACATCTGAATTGTAGCTTCGCCACTGAGGAAAGATGATCACTGACAGTCTTAATCTTTCTAAAACTCCTTCCTTAACTGTGAAATAGGGAGATAACAGTAGTATCATGCTGGGCTAAGGTGAGAATTAAATGCAAAATCAATTTATACAATTATACCAAGTTTGTGGGGTTATTTCTGGGTGATAAAAGTATGGTGCCTATTATTAAAAAAAAAAAAATCACCTCCCCTGAAGGGAATTTTATTTCAGAGTATATGTGAATTCTACAAAAGATGGACTTGTAATAGATGATAGTAAACTGGGACCCTTTCTGTCTTATTCTTCACTCATGCTCTCAACAAATTCTGTTAAATAAATAAATGATTGACTTTTGCTTGGAAAACAGAGAAGGAACATGGCAGGTGAAGGAAGAAGGCTTTGTTAATTGAAAAATTGTCGGCTGGGCCCGGTGGCTCACACCTGTAATCCCAGCACTTTGGGAGGCCGAGACAGGCAGATCACGAGGTCAAGAGATTGAGACCATCCTGGCCAACCTGGTAAAAAACCCCATCTCTAATAAAAAAAAAAAGTACAAAAATTAGCTGGGCTTGGTGGCACGCACCTGTAATCCTAGCTACTCGGGAGGCTGAGGCAGGAAAATTGCGTGAACCCAGGAGGTGGAGGTTGCAGTGAGCCGAGATCATGCCACTGCACTCTAGCCTGGCAACAGAGCGAGACTCCACCTCAAAAAAGAAAAGAAAAGAAAAGAAAAATTGTCACTGGTATGAGTTTTACATGTGACGATCAAGCCCTATGGAGCTAAGTAGTAGCAAGATGTATTTAGACATCATGCTAAAATGAATGAAATCTTGTATTAGATTTAAATAGGTCAATCAAATTTTTAAGATTTTTTACTTAAAGACCTATTCAGCAACATTTAGGCTTGCTAGTGCTACCTTAATCCTACTTGAACTTTTGTACCCCATCTCCCAGATATTTGCAAGTCTTTTTAAAATTGGCCTTGTGGAGAGTATATTTGTTTAGTCCAGTTTCTTTCCCCGCCCCCACCTCCATTTTCTATTTGCAGTTTTCGCCCTCCCCTCTTGTACCTGGCATGTTTCCCAAGAAGTGCTTCAGTTGCAAAGAAGGAAAATACTGACAGTGCATAATTTAAATGAGAGAGATGTGCCATGCCACATTTTCATTAAAATTACAGAAAAATCCAAGCTGTGTAGAGTTTAAGGGAGATCAGAATAGAGTCCAAAGTGCTATCATTACATTTTGTAGTGTTTTTTTAGCTCAATAAAGCAGCTGTCCTATATTTGCAAAATAGCTTGGAAATTGTTGGTCGTAGAAAAGGAAAGATGCACACTGGGTTTTTTCTTTCTTCATTTCAGTTTACATTTTCTACTAGTTACAAGAATTAGAAAAAAAATCAAAATGTATGATTCCTATCATCTCTAATAGCATTTAAGTATCAAACCAAGAATATGTTGAAAAGAGTTTCTAAAAGTAGATTGGGACACAGTCTTGCTAACAAACCAAGAAATTCTTACTCACAGATCAAATACTGCACTGGTTGAGAAGTGTAATAAAACAATGGCACTTGCTTATAATGGTCTTTCAGTAAGCAAAATTTTCTGCGAACGTACACAAAGCAACCAAATTAAAATGTTATTCTTGAAAAAATGACCTGTAACAAATGTGGAGAATAACGAATGCCAAAACAATACTATTTTTCTCAGTAATTGTAGGGTTTCACCATTCTTGAACTCAATCATCCTTTAGACCTAGAGGAGGTTCATTATACGTATATGGCATCAGTTCATTATATTTTGGTGTAAGTTAGAATAACAGAATCCTCCTGTCAATCAGGAGATTTTGTTCGTTTGTTTGTTTTTAGAGATAGGGTCTTGCTCCATCACTTAGGCCTATGTGCAAGTGGTGCAATCATAGTTCATTGTAACCTCCAACTCCTGGGTTCAAGCAATCCTTCTGCATAGCTAGGAATAGAGGCACACGCCACTGCACGCAGCTATTTATTATTATTATTATTATTATTATTATTATTATTATTATTATTATTTTGTAGGGACAGGGGTCTCACCATGTTATCCTGGCCTCAAGTGAACCTCACACCTCGGCCTCCCAAAGTGTTGGGATTACAGGTGTGAGCCACCACACCCTGGCCCAGCTGAGATTTTCATCTCAGTAGTTGATAACTTTTCTCTACATGGCTAATGCCCATTTTATTATACTACCTTAGAATCTAGACCCAATAATCCATATCAAATATTACAAATGATCTTTGCTATTTGAGAATCCAATAAAAAACCAGCAAGACTATTTAGCAATTTCAGAGAAAACTAACTTAAAAGCTAACTTGTTTCAATTGTTCTCCAAATAAACTACATTTCTATGGTTTCCCAAATGAAAATATTTAATTCTATATCTCTGAACACAACATCCTTATAAATGTAAGTTAATTTTCAGCTTTGTCAGTAAGTGGGATTTTTACTTTAACATAGACCTAGAACTTTCATTCCACCAAATCACCCTATGTGTTGTTTCTATTTTTTCACTTTTAATGATATATTTAATTATATAAATAACACATGAACAATTAATGTAAAAAGAATAAACAATATAGAAGAATACCGAATAGAAATAAAAATCCATTTGTGCCTACATTTCATATATAACTAATGTCATTAGTTATTTGTTGATGCTTCCAGACCTTTTAGTTTTTAGTTTAAAAATATATAAACCATATAATGTTAGTGTTTTTATTTGGTTTCTCAAATAAGGTCATAGTAACAACTTTCTTTTCTTTTTAAAAATGTCAACTTTTTATTGTTAATGCAGCACAAATCAGAAACTATATGACACAAATATGCAACTTAATGAATTTACCATAGTGTACTATTGACATCACAGGGCACCCTACAAGCTTCCAGATGCCCTCTTCCAATCAAAGCCCTCTCCCTCTCCCCAGAGTGAGGGGCTGATTTATTACTTAATGGACATCCTTGAATAATATGGTTTAGTTTTGCCAGTTTTGAATGTTTAAGTCTCTTTAAATCATATTCCCCTTCCAGCTCTTTCTCATTTTTTTATCATTGTAATTTGTTAATTAAAGTGAATCATTTGATCATTTGTCCTGAACAGATCCCACAGTCTAGATTTTATTAATTGCATTCCCTTGGTGTTATCTAACATATTCCTCTGGTCTCTGTAACTCCTGTAAATTGGTAGTTAATCTAGAGGCTTATTCAGATACAATGTCAAGTATACATATATACATATATATTCAAAACACTTTATAAGCAGTAGGGTATTTTTCATCAAGATGTTGTCTCTTGCAACTTACTTTTTTACCTAATGTATTTTGGAGATTCCTCCTCGATTACTCAGTACATATAGGTTTATCTTAATTCTGTGTTCCACAGAATGATGTACCATAATTTCTGTATCTTTCCCTTTCTGATAAACTTTTAGGGTTTTTTTTCACCTTTATCAACAATGTTACATTGAACATTCTTACACAGAGACCTTAGTGCATACAAGTGAGAGTTTTGCAGGACAATTACATCTTCAGTCCTTTTTCTCCTGTGTATACCATCAAGAGATCCTGAAAAGGTGAGAATTTCATTCATGGAAGAAACAATAGATCATTTTGTTCAGTGAAATGTGTTTAGGCTGCTCCCCAACACTGGAAAGGGACCTAAGATATAGCAGCAATATCCACAATGGGGTACATATCTACCAGAGGGTAATCAAAAACATCCATTGGTGCATAGGGAAAAAAATAGAATTTCTATTTCTATTCATTATTTTCTATGTGCATCTTTTTTAATGTACAGAAGCACGTGAAAAGAATTTGTAAATACATGTGTGTATGCTTGAAATATTTAATCAATAGGGATGTTCTGAGAAAAAAAATTTAGATACTGTTGCTATATACATATTTGTTATGTAGAACTCAGATCCTGAAAAGATGATTGCCTGCTACATATCTCCACCTAAATGACTTGTCATCATCTCAAACTCTACCTGTAAAAAAATGCAATCTGTAATTTCCCCCCCACCAAGGTTCAGCTTCTTTCTTTCTTTCTTTTTTATTGAGACAGAGTCTTATTCTGTCACCCAGGCTGGGGTACAGTGGAAAGTGGTGTGATCTGGGCTCACTACAACCTCCACCTCCCAGGTTCAAGCAATTCTCCTGCCTCAACCTCCCAAGTAGCTGGGACTACAGGCGCGTGCCACCACGCCCAGCTAATTTTTGTATTTTTAGTACAGATGGGATTTCACCATGTTGGCCAGGCTAGTCTCGAACTTCTGACCTCAGGTAATCCATCCACCTTGGCCTCCCAATATGTTGGGATGACAGGTGTGAGCCACTGTGCCCAGCCTCAGCTTCTTTCTTGATGCCTTTGTTTCCATTAATGACATCAGCAGTGTTCTCTCAGTCACCCAGCCTCGAAACCTTGAGTCATCTTTTGTTTGTTCCACCGTCCATGTCAGTCTTTACAAGAGCTTTTACATCTATGCTTCAGCCTTTCCATTGCCACCTCCCTTATTCAAGCCCATTTAATGACTGTTACAGTGAAGATCTAATTGGTCTCCACTGATTCTCTCTCTTTTTAAGCCCATGCCTCCTAAAAGATGAATCTTTCTAAATTAAGCCTCTTATCACACTACAAATTTGTTGCAATCCTGCATATAATTGTGAGCTGCCAACTGAAAAATGTCAAAACTACTCCTAAGTATTCAAGAGCCTTCCTGCTTTGGCTTCAAACTCTTCCTCTGCCTCATCATCCTCTGCCTTTTTTATGCTAATATTTATTCAATTGAGTCCTTCCTCTGTACCTAACACTAGGTTAGGCATATTGCAGGTGTTAGCTCAGTTTTTAACTCTCACTGTAGTCTAAGTCTATGAAGTAGATGGCTGAATTTCATTATAATGGATTTCTGAAACCAGAATGCCTGGATTTCAATCCCTGTCTTGCCAATGCTATGACAAGTGATTTGTTGGACAGGTCTGTCTGTTAATGTCTCTTGCCTCAGTCTCCTCACCTGCAAAATTGCTCAATAAATGTTACTCTGCTCATTCTGGTTTTGCTTTGTTTTGTTTGAGATGGAGTCTCACTCTGTCACCCAGGCTGGAGTGCAGTGGCGTGATCTCAGCTCACTGCAACCTCCACCTCCTGGGTTCAAGCCATTCTCCTGCTTCAACCTCCCAAGTGGCCAGGACTACAGGCTCCCACCACCACACCCAGCTAATTGTTTTTTTGTATTTTTAGTAGAGACAGATTTTTACCGAGTTAGCCAGGATGATCTCGATCTCCTGACCTTGTGATCCGCCCGCGTTGGCCTCTCAGAGTGCTAGGATTATAGGTGTGACCCACTGTGCCCGGCTTCATTCTGTATTTTTAATATTACTAGTAACACCTCCATTTTCCAGAAAAAGACACTGAAGCTCATAAAGGCTAAGTCAATTGCCCCTGTTCACACAACTAGTGAGTGTGGGAATAGGAATTCAAACCCACATATGTCAGATTCCAAAACCCACATTCTAAAAACAGTCTTTTACAGGCTCCAGTTTCCTGTTCCATCTCTCCTACTTTCTACACACATCCTCAAAGTTCCAGTTAAGTCAAGTTACTGACAGTTCTCCAAGGTACTTCAGACTCATTTCTTTTCTTTCTTTTCTGCTTTTACATATTTTACCTTTCTTCCTGAAACATTTCCACTTAACATGCATTTCATTTCTCTCCTTCCTCCTCAAGGGTGATCTCAGCCTCTTGAAATTCTACCCATTCCTATGAGAAGCTATCTTCTTTGTGAAACCATCCTTGATCTTCTTTTTCCCTCTTCCATGAAACCATCAGCTGTGATCTCTCTCTGCCCAAATGGACATATACTGTATGGCTATTATGTGTGTGTGTGCTTTTACTGCAGATATTTGTGCCATCTGCAGTAAAAACCAGGAGGACATTATATTTGAAAGTCCCCCAGAGATCATCTTGTCTAATGACTGTTTTCAGAGCCCCAAGGTTCAAAGGTTCAGGACTGCCAGAGGCATTTGGGAAAGGCTGAATGGGTGAATCTGTGTCCTTCTCATATGTACCCACACTCCTTCAGAAAGAGTATACCCTTTTTACCTCTTTTGTATATTGGAGTAAATGTCTAAACACATTCCCATGATACGTTATTGTCTTCTGTCTCCCACTGGATCTCTAATACTTTGTGCGAGGAGAGAGTCTTATGGAGAGGATGTCTCCTGCAATAACTACCTTATGGACTTCACAGAGTAGCTGCTTATTCCAGGCAGGTTCTTGTGCTCAGCACTTTAACATACCCTGTCTCAAATATGTAACCGCTAACCTCTCAACAGTCCTGTGTAGTAGGCAACCTCTCCATGTCAAAGATGCCGAATGGAGACCTACTTCACTGAAGTTAAGAAGTCTGCCCAAGTTCATATAGGTCGTGAGTGATAGAAGTATAATTCACACCTAGATGTGATTGGCTCAGATTCTGAAGTATGGATAGACCAAGATTCAAATTTTTGCCCACCACTAACTAGCTCTGTGGTCTGGGAAGTTATTTAATCTTCCTGAATCCTGCCTTTATAAGGGTGACAGTCACATTTCTAAACATTGTCCTTAGGATTAGACACTATGTGCCAGATGTGTGACTTTCAGTCAAAGTTGGCTAATGTCATTTTCACTCTCCTAACACATTTTCCCAAGAAAACTCTAGGTATCTTAACCTGTGAATTTTCTTCAGCAACAGGTACTAAAAAGCAGCATCCTGAGATATTCTGTCACTTAGCCTATATGATTTTAAAAATATTCAGGGTCAGGCATGATGGCTTATGCCAATAATACAAGCACTTTGGGAGACTGAGACGGGTGGATTGCTTGAGCCCAGGAGTTTGAGAACAGCCTGGGCAACATGGAAAAACCCTGTCTCTACAAAAAATACAAAAATTAGTTGGGTGTGGTGGCACATGCCTGTGGTTCCAGCTACTCAGAAGGCTGAGGTGGGAGGATCACCTGAGCCTGGGAGGTCGAGGCTATCATGAGTCATGATTGTGCCACTCCACGCCAGCCTGGGTGATAGAGTGAGACCCTGTCTCAAAAAAAAAAAAAAAAATCAGAAAGCCATGCAATTTATATCAGGGAAAGATGACAATTCAGGGCTCCAATATGAGCCAGTAATAGAACAAGTTTGATTTCATAGCTTGGTGCTATGGTCTAAATGTTTGTGTACTTCCAAAACTCATATACTAAAACCTCATCCCTAATGTGATCAATTAAGAGGTGGGGCTTTGGGGAGTCAATTAAGTCATAAAAGGGGAGACCTCATGAATGGGATTAGTGCCTTTATAAAAGAGGTCTGAGGGAGTTTGTTTGCTCATCCCTTTGGCTTTGTATGGACAAAAAAATAGCGCCATCATGAAGCAGAAAGTGAGCCCTCACCAGACACCAAATCTGATAGCAATTTGATCTTGGACTTTGCAGCCTCCAGAACCGTGAGAAAGGAATTTCTGTTGTTTATAAATTACCCAGTCTAAGATATTTTGTTATAGCAGCCCAAACAAACTAAGACACATTGCATGTACTAATGAAGGCATTCTCTCATGGTTAAAATATCCTAAGAGAAGTAGCACTTCTGCTCCCTTCCCACTGAGCCCCCTGGCCCACAGATCTCACTTCTCCTGCCAGGAGAAAGAGAGTCAATTACAAGAGGGGTGTGTGTGTGCGTGTATATGTAGTTTTTAGAAGTATTACTATGGAAAATACCCCATTAATATTCTGCATGCAGTCTTAAGAAACCCTGATGTCATTTTTCTATTTGTGTACCTTTCTTTGGTAAGTGGGCAAGCTGTTTTGTGAGTATAACCAGAAACTACAGGATACATCAAGAAATGAAATTTATTTTAAAAAATGACATAAAGCCTATTATAACTATTATATCTTTTGTAACCCTATTACCACATATTATTTTCAATCATAGAACTTTTTTGTTCTTATTTTACTGTTATAAGGACATGTAAATTACTTATAAAGCATAAAAATAAAAAGGATGGCAAGTCAAAAGGCTTATGTGCCACTGGAGGAATATTGTTGATTGGTTCACTGCCATATAGTTTTACTATATATTATGTAGTCCATTCATTGGTATCTAGTCATGTCTTATTGTTTATTTGTATACATAAACATTAGCTTTCTTTTTTTTTTGGTTGGGTGGGGGATGTAGTCTTGCTATGTTGCCCAAGGTGGAGTGCAGTGGCACAATCTCGGCTCACTGCAACCTCTGCCTCCCGGGCTCAAGTGATTCTCCTGCCTCAGCCTCCCAAGTAGCTGGGATTATAGGCACGCACCACTGTGCTCAGCTAATTTTGTATTTTCAGTAGAGACTGGGTTTCACCATGTTGCCCGGGCTGGTCTTGAACTCCTGACCTCAGGTGATCCACCTGCCTCAGCCTCCCAAAGTGTTGGGATTACAGGTGTGAGCCACCGCACATGGCCACATTGTCTTCTATTTAAAAAATGGTTTTATTTTTATAGACTTAGAGGAATAAGTGTACTTTTGTTAAACAGATATATTACACAGTGATGAAATCTGGGCTTTAGGTATACCCATCACCCAAATAGTATACATTGTACCCAACAGGTAATTTCTTATCCCTCATTCCCCTCCCACCTTCCCCAATTCTGAGTCTCCACTGTCCATTATTCCATTCTCTGTGTCCATGTGTACATATTATTTAACTCCCTCTTACAAGTGAGAACATGCAGTATTTGACTTTCTGAGTTATATTGTCTATTTTTAATTCCTACTGTTAATACGCAACTAGCTCTATTGAATGCCTGCTAGTTACTATTTCTTTTTTGAGATGAAGTCTCACTCTTGTCCCCCAGGCTGGAGTGTGATGGCACAATCTCAGCTCAGCAACCTCTGCCTCCTGGGTTCAAGTGAGTCTCCTGCCTCAGTCTCCCGAGTAGCTGGGATTACAGGTGCCCGACAACATGCCCAGCTAAATTTTGTATTTTTAGTAGAGATGGGGTTTCATCATGTTGACAAAGCTGGTCTCAAACTCCTGACCTCAGGTGATCCGCCCGCCTTGGCCTCCCAAAGTGCTGGGTTTACAGGCGTGAGCCACCGCGCCCGGCCTTTTTTTTTGTTTTTGTTTTTTTGAGACACAGTCTTGCCCTGTCATCCAGGCTGGAGTGCAATGGCGCAATCTCGGCTCACTGCAACCTCCGCCTCCTCGGTTCAAGCGATTCTTCTGTCTTAGCTTCTCAAGTAAGTGGGATTACAGGCATGCACCATCATGGTGGCCGATTTTTTGTATTTTTAGTAGAGACAGGGTTTCACCACGTTGGCCAAACTGGTCTCGAAATCTTCACCTCAAGTGATCCACCTGCCTTGGCCTTCCAGAGCACTGGGGATTACAGGTGTGAGCCACCATGCCTGGCCCTAGTTACATTTTTGAGGAAGCAGTAATGGATATTTGTTGCGCCTGTCCCCCAAAGAGCAAGCCAATGGAATGAAAGGATAAACCCAGAGGGGAATTATTCTGAAAGAAAGTTTACTATAAGGCTTCTTTCCTGTCTAAGTTTTCCCTCCAGTTCTTATCTGAAAACCCAGTCAAAATAATCAGTTGCTTCTAACAGCCTTCCCAGAGAACACATTCATTTAAAAAATGGATTGACTACAGGATGTGTAACATTGATGACACTAGAACATTGTCATATTGTGCAAAGACACTTAATAAGTATCAGTTCATGATTGCTTAATGGCTCATAGATGGCTGTTAACATGTCACCATTACCTTCTTTATCACATTTTCTTTCAGTGCATCCAACTGGTATACCACATTCTCATCAAATGCCCTGTAACTGAATTTAACATAGTCTAATGTATTATCAAAAATATTTCTAAATTATTCTATTTTTTGGCATTAAGTAGTGAGCTGTGATTCAATGTTTATTGAAAAAACAGAGTTTCATAGATAATGAAATGTTTGTGTGTGCAAAAGCACATTTTGCAAAGAAAACCATTATTTCAATATACAAATATTTTCGGAATCTATCACCCTCCCCACCCGAAATACCAAATATGATCACTACTAATGATTTTCATATTGATTTTTGCCCTTTTGACAATCTGTCACCAATACCACATGGCCATGTTTTCTTCCCTTCAAGCAGAGGTTCCAGTAATGAACTGGGTATATTCTAAGAATTCGGCTTTAAACTTTCCTTTTCTAAATATGCCCATTTAAAGCTGTGGAAAATAGACCCAGAGGTCTAAGGGGATAGATGACAAAAGTACACTTCTTAAGTTTACAGTGGTTTGATGGGTTCAATTTGTTTTAGCACTCTAAAAAGTAATAATGTGCTGTCTTTTGTATATTAGATCTGCCATCAGTTGCTTGTTTTCCAAACTGTTAATAGGTTGTACTGAGTAATCTGCACTCTCTTTGTGACCCAAGACAACTCACGGAGGCTGGAGGCACAATCTGTGACTCTGAGGCAGTTTTTCTCTGTATAAAGCTAATAAAACCAGCAACCTTACCCTTATTAGTGCTGTCCTCTCACCAACTGACCTAACACCTCCAAAAGTAAATAGATGATTTGCACAGAGCCACATCCACATTCAATCTCCAAACCAGTTCTTCCTGTGACACAGTAGAAAGGCATCCTATGGTGAAAATTTATAGAACTTTTAGTAGTTCTTAAAAGCTTCCTTTTCTAGGTTTTAGTGGTTTTCCTTTTTCAAAGGGGACCTTTGAAAAAGATCAAACAAAAAAATTTAAAAGAAAACAGAACCTGGCAAAGACCAAATTAGAGATTGTTAATATTCACATAGAGATATCTTATTCTATTTCTCTAAATTGTGATAAACATTAATGAATTTGATCAAAAATATGTTTTGAGTACCTACTTTAGGTCAAACAGTGTGCAATTATATGACAGATAAAGCATAGTTTGGTCTTGCAGGGCATACAATCTACTGAGAAACATAGAAAATATTTAACTCTTAGAGGAGAGTTCAGGGTGAAGTGTACTTTGGGAAGGATTTCTGAAATTCTTAGCAAATCATCACGGGCTGAAAGTTGCCCAGTCAGAAGGACTTTCCTTTCCTTTTATTAACAAATTTTTCTTTTCATTATTTTAACTATTAATACTGTGTTTAATTCTATGCTAAGACTTTTTACATCTCCTCTTTTACCTTCTTTATTGCTATAAAGATTTAGGAAAGAAAATGTTCAAATTTAAATATCTTAGGTGTTTTAAAGTATTTCCATAAGCATTTTTTTATTAATCTTTTTTATGCCCCTAAAGAAATTAACAAGTGATACCATCACCTTTGTAGCAATGAGAAAATGAAGGCAGAAAGAAGTTAAGTCCAATTTGTTAGTAACATTACAGCCAAAGTAATATTCCAGATGCCTTGATTCAAACCTTATGCATCTTACTTTTTAATCATTACATGTTTCTGGTTGCTCAGGACATTGTATTAGTGTAACAATTTTAGATTATCAAAACTTATAGAAAAATAAAGGTGGGGATGGTTAATGGGCACCATGCTGGGCAGGTTGGTCTCAAACTCCTGACCTCCAGTGATCCACCCGCCTTGGCCTCCCAAAGTGCTGGGATTACAGGTGTGAGCCATGACACCCAGCCACGTTCATTTTTTTTTTTTTTTTTAGACAGAATCTCACTCTGTCACCCAGGCTAGAGTGCAGTGGCCCCATTTTGGCTCACTGCAACCTCTGCCTCCCAGGTTCCAGTGATTCTCCTGCCTCGGCCTCCCGAGTAGCTGGGATTACAGGCACTCATCACAGCACTCGGCTAATTTTTTTGTATTTTTAGTAGAGACGGGGTTTCACCATTTGGCCAGGCTGGTCTTGAACTCCTGACCTCCTTATCCACCCACGTCGGCCTCCCAAAGTGCAGGGATTACAGGCGTGAGCCACCACGCCCAGCCTCATTCATTCTTTTTAACTTTTTTTTTTTTTTTTTTTTTGTGCCCATTAACCATCCCCATCTTCCGCACAGCTTAAACGTTTTTCAGGTAATGGTGGTGTTGAGGTTCAGAAAGCCATGCCCCAGAGACTGCCACTTTGACATGCTGAGAGGCCTTACAAACTGCCTTAGAATCGAGGTACCTAAACCTTATCTTGTTCCCCAACCCCTCCCTCCCACCCCCACCATTCCCCCTGCCACACCCCCCACCACTGTAAGGAGCACAGGGAGGGACTCTGGAATTTCCTTATCTGACCAAGAAAGCTTCTTTCCAAGAGAAATGCAATTGTCTCATCAAATAACCAGTAAAGATGAACTTACAAGCAGAGAGGAGACTAGGAGTCTTCACCACACCCAAATAGACTTTCCTTCTCTTTGTCTGAGGGTAGCACCAGACTTTGTCTGCATAAGACAACCTTTGTTCTTAGACAGCTCCATCCCTCACCTACACCTCCCGGATCCATACATCTCTCCCCTACGAATAGAGTAGGTAAGCTTTTATCAGCTGGCCCTTCTTTGAGTTCATATTTTGTATGACTCTCGGGAATGTTTGTGCTAGTTTTAATGAATTTTGGATGCCTTTTCTCCTGTTAATCTTCCTGAGGTTAGCTGATTTTCAGCCAACCTTCAGAGTACAAAGAGGAAGTTTTCCTTGCCCCTTGAAGTGGCAAAATTACTTCCATGTCATTTGGTAAGAGTGTGCTGGTCCAGTTCTTCTTAACCAATTATTGTAATTTGGTCATTTTGTTAGGTTAGGCCTGATTGATTACAAGAGGGAACGAGCAGGTGGTGACCACTGTGGCCATTTGGTCTTGCTATTAAATCTCCCATTTGCAGGGTGCAGGCATTTGCTGGCCATGCTAATCATTAAAGTCATGTTTAGTAGCATGATAATGGAAGAGAATATGCCCTTCAAGAATTGGCTCCTTGTTCTCACAGTACTTCTTGCATATGATTTGTAGACTTTTTTCAAGTATGGTAAATAGATATGGTGGATAAAGGCTGTTTAGTATGGTTTATACTTTTGAGGGGGAAGGATGTCCATTTTTGCTTTAGGTTTCTCATGTGTTTACAAAGCTAGAAAGACCGTTGGTAAACTGTATATCCTGCTGCCCTCTGGTACACTACAGGTTATAAAATATCTCAGCTGTCAGTTGCTTTTTTGTTTTTATACTTTCTACATACTATTTCTTTTTAAATTTTTATTTCTAAATTATCCAGATCTGGAAAATCTTTGTATCCTCCGTGCCCAACACAACGCCTTATAACTAATTCTCAAAGAAATATTGATCAAATAAACAGATGAAAAAACAAGTATTTTCTGTATCTTTACATACATCTCAGACATCTAGAATATAGTAAGGTAAACAACATCCTAGATTTATAATAAGAATATTTTTCTACATTCTCATAATTCAAGGGCATGTTAAGATCTGTGTGCATGTGGACACCCCCTCAGAAAAGCAATTTTAAAAAGCTCAAGTAGAGAAACCCATAATTTTACTTTAGTTTCACTATAATAGTGTTGATGTGCTTCCTTCTGAAACAATCAGTGGCATTTCCTTAAAAAAAAAACAGCATGCAGTGATTGGAATATGCATTCCACGAATGGTACTAAACCTTTTTGTGAATCAAATTCTTTCAATTCTCAAGAGTTTCCCTACCCAGGCACAGATTCAAGAAATTTCTTTGATTGCCTTGCTTACCAGAGAGTGATTCAGAAAGAACACACACTGAAGTTTCCAAAATCTGAAAAGCTATCTGAGGGCAAAGATAATTGAGACAATTTAAGAAACTATTTTTATTTTAGTCTCAAATGATATAGCATTGCGATATTATTTTCTTCTTTCTGTCCCTCTATAGTCCTAGAATATCCGAAAATACTGTGTCTTTGCTTAAAATAATCTTATTTGGATATTATATATATCTGGGTAGAATTTTAGACTGAAACTGACTTAATATGTGTGTGTTTTGGTCATATTCATTTATTTTTTATGTATTTATTGAGTTACTATGCTGTGTCCAGGTACTGAACTTGAGGCTAAGAATACAATAAACAATGAATCTGACATTGTCCCTCCCCAAGAGGATCTCATAGTCAGAGGAGGCAGACATGTAAAGAAATAATTAAAATAAATACTAGATTGGTCAGACAATAAGCAAGTGCTGATCAAGGCACAGCGATGGCAGAGAGAAGAAAGTGACTCATAATGAACTCTGCATGGCATTTTCAAAAAAATCTTCAAAGACAGATGGATAAGCTGATTCTTTAGAATTAGTAGAGTTTGCCAAGTAAACATGTTTATGAAGACCATTCAAGGTAGAGAACATGCAAATATGCATGATACAAAGAGCATAAGTACCTGGAAATCACAGAGCAAGTGTCCTGATATCAGTTGTATTTTCCTTTAAAAATTAGTATCTTATGTGGTTTCTATGTATATAAACATCTGTTCCTTTTTGGCCATTCTCTTTAAATAAACTAATATCTAAACTGAGATACATTTCATTTCTTTATTAAGCAATATAGGCAATAAATTCTCATGAAGGTATTACTAATCCCAACTCCAATTTTAAATGTCATTTATCATACAATTACATGTTGTCACTGGAATGAATATTCAGAGTTGACATTGGGTCTCATACCTCTGTGGCTCTACATCTGGGAAATGGAAGTTAATATTCCTGTTGAGAAGCATGTTAGGTAAATGTTATATTATCCCTATATGAGTACCTCTAGATGTTATAATTCATAAATCTCTGAGAGAGAGACTATATCTAGAAGCCTCCAATATTAACAGCAATGCAGGTCACCCTCTACATGGAGATGTTCAAGGTACCTTTCATTTCTAGGATACTATGACTGTAACAAATTCCTTTATGAACCTTCAGAGAATGATGTTTATGTCAATAACCTCTAGGATTCTCTCTGACACTCTGGGTGGTTCCGTGTAATTCTCCACATGCTGCATCATAACTGCTGATCTGAAAGAAAAATGTTCTCGTGAATGATCTCAACTGTTAGGTCATGTGTCTTCTTCCAATCAGAAAATAAAGTTCCTTCTCTAAAGCTGAATAGCTGGACTAAGGCAAAATTGTGGAAAATCCTTTGTAAACAATCAAACAAATAAATAAGCAAGCACAATCTAGTAAAGCTCCTCCCCTGCCAAAATGTCATGTGTCCCTTTACATCAATTTTTAAATAGGCTCTCAAGGAAAAGAAATGCTACTGCATGTCACAACATCTGTTTAAGTGCATTAATTTCCAACAGAAACAATAAAGTAACTCCATGTGGTCCATAGATTACTGAAAGAGACCAAATTGCTCAAACGATGCAGTACCATAAACAGACATTTGTAAAGGTTTGTCAACTCCAATGAAGTGGTTTCTGTGGACTCTGCACTTTTCCATGCCCCTCTGTATTTCCTCACTCCTGCTGAAAATAAATAAATACAAGGAGGATGCTGCTAAAATGATGAAACCTTAATATAACCTTTTCAGCCAGAGATAGAAACATATTGATTGGTAACTGCTGAAGGACATCATCAAACTCTCAATGTTTGATTTCATTTCTTCTTCTCTTATTAATTAATTTATTTATTATTGGGTTGCCCACAGGCATCTCTGTACTGACTGACCCTGCTAGTTCAAGTATTAAAGAATTTCTCTCCCTAAGGAGGCCTGATGTAAACATGATAATCTGTTTGGCGGCTCCTATGATGGCCCATGAATAAAACATATGACAACCAGGTTAGAGTTGAAACAGTTCACTGTTTGTTACCAAATAGAATGTTTGGAAGCTCCTGGAAAGCCTCAGCATGGTTAATCTCAGAAGTCTGGAATCTCATTCCTGGCTCAAACTGACCCACAAGAGCTGTGACTAACCGTTGGCCTTATGGTCAACCACGTTATAATAACTTATTAAACAGAAGCTAATGCTAGGGATCGGATTTGAACAATTCTCCTCTAATGATGGCAGAAAGTAAGTCTCTGCTTTTAGAAGGTGTACATTGTGTCCTTGAAAACAAAAGAAAATGTTCAGTAGGTGAGATCTGGAAAGTGGAAGAGTTAGAAAGTGGTCACATCTATTATATTTAATAGTGCACACACTGAATTCAAAATGCAAAATTACCTACTTGGTTCTTTATAATATTACAAAAAAGCAATTGGATATTTTTGCCTCTGATTACCTGTTGAGACCAACACGAATTTATAACTCTAACAAAAGAAAGGATGTGCTAAATAATCCCTATATTGGCAAATCAAAGAAGCAAAACCTGTCCCTGGTTAGCTGGATGTTGTTGGGCCTAAAATCAGACAGGAGTTATTTAATGTGACCCTTCCCACACAACAAGAGAACAATTGCTATAATTCATGTTTGTTTTCAAAAGCACAGTCATTAAAAAACTGCTTTTAACACTTCTTTTCCTGAAAATCTCTCCCTTTGTACATTGGCTTTGTCCATTAATCCTCTAATTATGGTCCTGAATATATTTAATTTTTGATCTTCTATAGAAGGAGCCATAAAATGAACATCTTATATAAACACAGTTTTATAGTGCTACATAACAGCTATTGGCTAAAGAACTTAACTGGGAATGTCTTTCGTCTGTCAACAATTTCTCTTTATCACCTCTGACATACTTTGTACTTTTTACCTTGTTGTCATTATTCTCTATTTCAGTGAAAAAAAGATGTAATTCTGGATACTAACACCATTTGAAAAATTAAAATATATTTTTTGCATTTCTAGTATAAAGTAAGCATAAAAATTAAAAGAAATAAAGTGAGCATGATTTTGAGAGTGTATGTAAGTATTTTTTTTTAATTCAGCATTCTCTAAAGAGCATTGTCAAAATACAGAGGTATAATTAATGTAAAATTATAAGTTAATGTCCAAGACACATCTACTTTTAAAATATTATAAATAATAAAATTTCCATCTACTGCATATTTATAAGATCTATATGATTTATGCATCTCTGTTGTAATATTTAGATAACTTGATTTAAATATAATGTCTAACTCTCTCAGTGAATCATTATTGAAAAAAAGTGTTGAATTTTTAAACTTTTTGAAATCACTATCAAATCTCTTTTCTAAAAATTATCTTTAAAAATCAAAGCTAAATGCTCCTAATAGAATTTAGTGAGAAACTGTAGTAGCACCTAATTTATCAGCTTCACCACAGAATGAGGTATTTCATATAAGCAAGTTTTCTGACCAGGAGCAGTGGTTCATGCCTATAATCCCAGCACTTTGGGAGGTCAAGGGGGGCAGATCACACACAAGGTAAGGAGTTCGAGACCAGCCTGATCAACATGGTGAAACCTTGTCTGTACTAAAAATATAAAAATTAGTCGGGCCTGGTGGCGCACGCCTGTAATCCCAGCTACTCAGGAGGCTGACGCAGGAGAATCGCTTGAACCTGGGAGGCGGAAGTTGCAGTGAGCCGAGATCGCTCCATTGCACTCCAGACTGGCAACAGAGCAAAACTGTCTCAAAAAAAAGCAAGTTTTCCTGGTTATTACAGCTTGCCCCCTTGTGTATGTTATGAAAATCAAATGTGATAAAGTATACAAAAGTGTTTTAGACGCAATATAATTATAATTTCACTTGCTTGGTTTTTTGTTTTTGGTGGGATTTTTTTGTATTGTTTTTGTTTTTTTGAGATAGAGTCTCACTCTGTCACCCAGGCTGGAGTGCAGTGGCGTGATCTCGGCTCACTGCAACCTCTGCCTCTGAGTTCAAGAGATTTTCCTGCCTCAGCCTCCTGAGTAGCTAGGATTACAGGCGTGTGCCACCAGGCCCGGCTAATTTTTTTTTTTTTTGTATTTTTAGTAGAGACTGAGTTTTACCATGTTGGCCAGGCTGGTCTCAAACTCCTGACCTCCAGTGACCCACCCACCTCAGCCTCCCAAAGTGTGGCATTACAGGCGTGAGCTACCGCGCCTGGCCCACCTGCTTGTTTCAACTAAGATTGATAACGATCAACACTAACTGTAAGAATCCCAAGTTTGTTACAAAGATACCCTCCTCAATATCTTGCTCCTAATACTAGCACCACATTGTTATGTCCTTCTAGATTTTATCTGTGGTGTTCTGTCTTCTTGCTCTGTGAAACTGCCTGTCAAGCTGGCCTTTTTTATCGCTATCTTATTCTCCTCCCTGCCTTCTCTTTCTAGTTTCAGATGGATTTGTTTATCTATTTTCCCAAATTCCAACAGACACAAGTTGAAATTTGGGAAAATAGATAAACAAATACACCTAAATTACATCTGTAATGTAAATAGGTCTGGGTGAGGATCTACTAAGTTCCTGTAAATTGAGGTGGATATGCTTTTATTATAAGACTTTTAGCCAGCACAGAGGCACACACCTATAGTCCCAGCTACTGGGGAGACTGAGGCGGGAAGATCATTTAGAGCCTAGGAGCTCCATGCTGTAGTGTGTCATGACTGCACAGCACACTGCACTCCAGCCTGGGCAATGTAGCAAGACTTCATCTCTAAGAACAAAGACTATGGGAGTATATATTTAGACTACTAAATGTGTATTCATTGAACAAGTATTTATTAAGTACTTACTGTGTTTCAGTCACATAATTAGACAGACATGGTCCTTGTCCTCATGAAGCTTATAATCTACGTGAAGAGACAAACATATTATAAAAGACATGATTACTCAACTATTTAATGAGATTAGATGGGTGCTATGAAGAAAAAATGCAGGATGCTCTAAGAGCATTTAAAAGAGGACACCTGGCTGGGCGCGGTGGCTCACGCCTGTAATCCCAGCACTTTGGGAGGCTGAGGTGGGCCGATCACGAGGTCAGGAGATCAAGACCATCCTGCTGAACACAGGCAGGCGCCCGTAGTCCCAGCTGCTCAGGAGGCTAAGGCAGGAGAATGGCGTGAACCCGGGAGGCGGAGCTTGCAGTGAGCCGGGATCGCGCCACTGTACTCCAGCCTGGGCAACAGAGCGAGACTCCGTCTCAAAAAAAAAAGAGGACACCTAAACTAATCTAGGAAGGCTTCCCATTTAAACTGAGACCTGGGGGAAGGATAGAATTAAGCAGGTCAGAAAAAGGAAACAGTGTGTAAGAAAAGTGTTTGGTGTTCAGATACTTTTTGTTGATTTCCAGAATCTTTCAAGTAGGTGAGATGGCTAATTTTGAAAATCTCTTAATAAATGGGTCACTTACTATATACTTGGTTTCAAATAATTTACAAAATTCTTTGATGACTGATCGTAGTTCAGCTGCTTCTCCTTCCAGAGCTTGGAGAGATTCTTCTCTAAATTCTCAATGCATTTGCTGTTTCATTGTGGAGTGTGACTCTTCCATAAGCAGGCCACTTATGCTGACTTACCTTGAGGACAAATTTCCAATTCTAGACTGTACTCTGCTCTCAATCTGATTGTAGAACTCCCACTGATGGCAGTAGGAGCTGTGCTTGTATATCTAGGAAAGTACACTGCCCTCTGTGTCATTGTCAGACTCCTCTGGCACGAAGCCTAGAAGCTTGAGTGTAGATGTGAGTCTCTACGGAAACGGAGCTCCCAGCAGTGCCATGCTGGCAGTAGTGTGAATGGAGGAAGAGAAAACAGGTAAAAAAGAAGGACATGGCATCTGGACCAGCACCCTCTAACCCACCAATCAGAGGCAGTAAGGAGAGGGAGAAGGAATTACAAAAAAATTATTTTTTCAAAAAATTTGAAAAGACTCTTTCATAAAATCATCAGTATAGCCATATATTTCTTTATTTTGAGACAGGGTCTTGCTCTGTTGCCCAGGCTGGGTGCAATGGCACGATCTCAGGTCACTGCAGCTTTAACCTCCCAGGTTCAAGAGATTGTCTCACCTCAACCTGCAGTTAGGACTACAGATGCACGCCACCATGTCTGGCTAATTTTTGTACTTTTTGTAGAGACCAGTTTTGCCACATTGCCCAGGCTGGTCTCAAACTCCTGAGCTAAAGTGATCCACCCGCCTCAGCTTTCCAAAGTGCTGGGATTACAGGCTTGAGCCATCACACCTGGCCTCACAGATTGATTTTTAATAAGCCATACCTGTTAACATTTGCAAGGCCTGGGCAAGAGTGCAAATGGAGGCCCCAGCTCAGGACCAGCCCTAATCTCTCCTCTCTCTGCAATATTCTGTAGGGGAAGGGGCCTCCCAAGTATGTGCCTAACCTTCATCTCTCCCCTGTTCCTCACCCCAGACAGTCACACTGGTCAGGAGAACTGAGCCAGAGAAGAGGCCCACACTGGCCCTAGAAGTGCGCTCCAGGCCATTTGGACAGGAAATGTTTGCAAGTACTTGCTCTTAACCACTCACTAAACTGTACTGCCTTAGATAATGAGAAGATTCATACAGGTTTTAAATTAAGGTCCATAGGTTTTAAGGATGAGAGAGCTATGCATCTTCTAAAGCTTGTTTTTAAATCAGTGCTTCTCAAACTTAATGTGCACAGAAATCATCCAGGGATCTTGTTAAAATTCAGACTCAGTCTGCAGGTCTGGAATGGGCCTTGAGATTCTGAAATTCCTTTTTTTTTTTTTTGAGACGGAGTTTTGCTCTGTTGCCCAGACTGGAGTGCAGTGGTGCAATCTCAGCTCACAGCAACCTCCGCCTCCTGGTTTTGAGTGATTCTCCTGCCTCAGCCTCCTGAGTAGCTGGGATTACAGGTGTCTGCTACCACGCCCAACTAATTTTTGTATTTTTAGTAGAAACTGGGTTTCACTGTGTTGGCCAGGCTGGTCTCAAACTCCTGACCTCAAGTGATCCGTCCACCTTGGCCTCCCAAAGTGCTGGGATTACAGGCATGAGCCACCATGCCCAGCCCTGAGATTCTGAAATTCTAATGCGCTCTCAGGTGATACCGGTCTGTAGACCACACTTTGAATAGCAAAGCCTATGTCAATGTTACTGGTTTCAATTGTGTATGGGTATGTTTGTGTGTGTACAGACTGTTACTTTGGAATGAGAATTTTAATAGTGTGCGTAAAAAGAAAAATTATGTCAGCTTGAGTTAAAAAGACATAGCTTTTCAACCTATCATTATTTAAGATTTTTGTCTCAGATGATGTCCCAGAAAACAGCCTTTCATACTGATTCCTCCTTCATATTAATCCATTATCAGTGGTGTCACAATGTCTTATCTTAGGATTGGGCTTTCAAATGTTGCTTTAGCAGCCTTCTGTAGCCTTCTAAAACTCTGCAGATTTTTAAGATACCTATTAGAGCCAATGGAAGACTAAATGTCTCCTGGTGTAGAAAAGAGTTTTTGATTAGATTTAAAAAGCTGTCATTTCTGAAATTTCCCTCCCTAAATCATTTTCAGCTTTCAGCAAGCTCTTATATGTTGCTTTCTTGGATGGATGCTGCTTCCTGGTACCTTTCTAACTACTCATGTTAACAGTGTCCTGTGGTACGGAACTGATACATATTTAGGAACATCTTTACAAACTAAAAAAGCACTTGGCATAGAGAAATTTTACTCTGGCATCTTCTTTGCCATAATAACTATTTTTTCTTATATTGAGAAAAATTCAGCTACTTGAGGAAGGACAATGATACCACAGGCTGAACTGCTAAAAGCAGTTTTGAAAGCTGTCATAAAGGTTATCGCTTTTCATTTAACCTAGATGAAATGTCATCCAAAGTAAGTGTGTTTTCAAAAGCAAGGGAAATGACAATTAAAAAATGTTGACATTGAACCATGGTATCATAATGGAAAACTGACTAGTGTTTTAAGGATCCATATATTTCTAGATTGCCTTATTCTATGTTAAAAAAAATGTGAAATAGTACACTGAGTATTGAACTGAACTTTCCCTTGATAATTTATGGATTATAACTGAAATGGCGGTTTTCTTATTAGTCATGATCAAAGTGATTTGGAAATGTTTGAAAACATGTGAAAGTTGATTACAAATTTTATTGCTGGCACCACAATGACTGGCCACCCATACGATGGAGCAATTGTGACTGTGTACTAGTTCCAGCTAGCCTCAGGGAAAGTGCACACTGGGCTGAAACCTTTAGGAAGCATTGCTGGACTCGTTTAATCAAACGACTTTGATAATTTTTCAGCTTTTAGTCTTATTTATTTCACACAATGAGAAAGAAAAATATCTTATTTCCGGCATTTAAAGAAAGAATATCCATCATTTAAAAATTTATTTCAAGCCACACATACCTACCTTTTTCATGAAATGTATCTGTTTTGTTTTTTAATGAGACAAAAGACATACTTAAGCAGAGTAATTCTATTTGATCTGAAAGTAACCAATATATCTTCATTCAAACCTACCTTTTAAAATCCTACCCTTTTTTCAAGGCCCAATAAAATTCCTTCTTTTCAGGGATTCTGTATTCCTCTAGTCAGAATTATTGTCTCACTTTTCTATGGTCTAACAATAGAATTTGTGCATATCTGCTAACACGCTTTGTGTATAATATTTGTAGCATTATCATATATATGCTACTAAAAGGTGAGTCCTGAGGAACAGAAAAAATAATAGAAATTTCTTCTATTAATTTTCCCATAACAGCCTAACCAGTACTTTCTAATAATGGAGGTTATAATGATTGAACCAAATTGTTATAATGTCAGTAACTATGAATGAATGCTCTGTGGGATGATCCACTTGTTTATTAAGATCACCAAATCACCATATTGACCTTTTAAGAAATGACCCATGTAAACAATTTTTATAAATTATTTGAGTCCTGGCAACATTTCCAAATTTAACACTTGAATGCAATTTGGATAAAATAAAATCACATTTTAAAATATGTGTTATGTCTAATGAATCTCTCTTTAATATAAAAATTTTAAGAATTTTAATAGTGTTTTCCCTGCTTGTAAAGTTTCATGTAAAGTTTACCTTTTTTGCCTTGAAACATAAATAAAACTTGGGTTCACAGAACAGTTCTAGGACTTAGTAGTTGAATGACCTTGAGAAAGATTCTTAAAATCTTTTAGACCCAATTCTGTAATCTGAAACTCTGGAAAAAATACCATGGCTTACCTCATAGGTCCTCCTAGGAGGACTCTAATGCATGTAGAGCACTTACCACTGTGCCGGGCATACAGCCCATCTTGAAATTGCCAGTGCGTGGTGCCTGGGAAGATCTCTTTCCTGACAGCCCAAACTTGCAATCCATCAGCTAGTCAGGCACGCGCACTGGTGCGCCCCCATGTCTTTTAACCAATTGTTTCTGTTTTTATTTACACCCAGGCAAAAGGGGACACCAAATTGTTGCAATTAGGAGAGAAAGCAAGAGCCCTCAAAGTTTGAGAGAAAATCAAAGCAAAGACTTAGTCACTAAATCTTCCATAAGGAGGAGGAGAACGAGCAGCTAAAGTTTGATGGATTGAATTCTGAATGTAGTTTGTTAAAAGGAATTTTTGTGGTAAGAGACAATGGAAAGATACCAAGTTACAATACAAACCCAAGGGTAGGCCTCATGGAAATCAAAGAGATTGGCACTACAGGCACATTGTAGAATAAGAGAATATTTGAGAAGAGAGGGCTATGTATTTACCATTTTGCTTGATCTACATATCAAAAGCATCTTCCACTGTATATAGAAGATCCTTGCAGGAAACTGTTTCATATGAAAAATAAAATAAAAAAAGAAAGAAAGAAGAAAGTGCTGGAGGCCAGGTCATTTTCTCTTTTTCATCCTTTTCCCTTTCACAGATTTCAGGCCAGGTGAAAATATCTCATGCAAACGAATACCTTCCCAAATCAGTACAAAGGCAAAAAGAAGATCCTGGGAAATAAAGCATCCACCACACTGAAACAAAATAACATAACTGAGAAGTAAAGATAATTGAGGAAAATTAGGTGGTCTCAACACAAAAGAGCATAACATTTTTTGTTTCCATCTAATAACCTGTTACATAATAAAAGCCTACCATGCTGTTAGGAAAGAAGAGACTTCTGCTCAGTTAACTTTAGAAATATTTTAATTTGACAATATATCTTCCTATTTTGAATTAGTAATACTGAAAAATTGAAAGTCAAGTCTCCAATGAGCTGAAACCTAGGTGATTTACTATTTGAAAACTTATGTTATTCTACTCATGTGTGAGGGTTAATTCTAACGGACTCCTTTATGGCAAAGATTTTTTTCTTAACAAAGAGGTGTCACTGTTTTTTAAATTATAAATAAGTTAACAGATTTAAGCTTATTTTCTGGGTTTTTGTTATTGTTTTTAGCAGCAAAGAAATTTATCCAGGCATTAGAAAAATAAAGATTTTTGTTTGTTTGTTTGGTTTTTTTTTTTTTTTTGAGATGGAGTCTCACTCTGTTTCCCAGGCTGGAGTGCAGTGGTGTGATCTCGGCTCATTGCAACCTCCACCTCCTGGGTTCAAGCGATTCTCCTGCCTCAGCCTCCCGAGTAGCTGGGATTACAGGCGTGTGCCACCACACCCAGCTAATTTTTGTATTTTTAGTAGAGACAGGGTTTTACCGTGTTAGCCAGGATGGTCTTGATCTCCTGACCTCGTGATCCACCTGACTTGGCCTCCCAAAGTGCTGGGATTACAGGCGTGAGCCACTGTGCCCGGCAAATAAACAGTTTTAAGAAAATGATTTCACTCAAAATGAAGGTTTTAAATTGGTCCTAACACTTACTGATCAAATTTATGGTTTACTCTGATTCAAAAACCCATAACAAGGTTTTTTGTTTTGTTTTTTGTTTTTGTTTTGAGATGGAGTTTCCTTCTTCTTGCCCAGGCTAGAGTGCAATGGCGCAATCTCGGCTCACTGCAACTTCTGCCTCCCGGGTTCAAGAGATTCTCCTGTCTCAGCCTCCTTAGTAGCTGGGATTACCAGCACCCGCCACCATGCCTGGCTAATTTTGGGTGTTTTTAGTAGAGACAGGGTTTCACCATGTTGGCCAGGCTGGTCTCCAACTCCTGACCTCAGGTGATCTGCCCGCCTCTGCCTCCCAAAGTGCTGGGATTTCAGGCATGAGCCACTGCGCCTGGCCTGCTTTGTTTTGTTTTGAAACAGGATCTCACTTTGCTGTCCAGGTTGAAGTGCGGAGGTGTACAATCACAGTCCAACTTCCCAGGCTCAAGTGATCTTACCACCTCAGCCTCCCGAATAGCTGGGACTACAGGCACACAGCACCACACCCAGCTAATTTTTTTTTTTTTTTTTTAATTTTTTGTAGAGACAATATTTCACTATGTTGACTAGGTTGGTTTTGAACTTCTGGACTCAAGTGATCCCTCTGCCTCAGCCTCCCAAAGTGCTGGTATTACAGGCGTGAGCCACCATCCTGTGCCCTCATAACAAGGTTTTAAGAGAGAAATTTCATGTATGTTACCTGGAGACTGTGGAAATGTGTGGAGAACTCACTGGATTTTTTTTTTTTTTTTTTTTTTTTTAAGACAGATTCTAGATCTATCGCCCAGGCTGGAGTGCAGTGGCAAGATCTCAGCTCACTGCAAGCTTTGCCTCCCGGGTTCATGCCATTCTCCTGCTTTAGCCTCCCAAGTAGCTGGGACTACAGGTGCCCGCCACCACACCTGGCTAAATTTTTTTTGCATTTTTTAGTAGAGACGGGGTTTCACCGTGTTAGCCAGGATGGTCTTGATCTCCTGATCTCATGATACGCCTGCCTCGGGCTCCCGAAGTGCTGAGATTGCAGGCGTGAACCACTTCACCCAGCCAACTCATTGGATTTTTAAATTTTTTTTAAATTTATTTTTATTTTTTATTTATTTTGAGACGGAGTTTCACTCTTGTTGCCCAGGCTGGAGTGCAATGGCACGATCTTGGCTCACCGCAACCTCTGCCTCCCGGGTTCAGGCAATTCTCCTGCCTCAGCCTCCCAAGTAGCTGGGATTACAGGCATGCGCCACCATGCCTGGCTAATTTTGTATTTTTAGTAGAGAGGAGGTTTCGCCACATTGTCCAGGTTGGTTTCAAACCCCTGACCTCAGGTGATCTGCCCATCTCAGCCTCCCAAAGTGCTGGGATTATAGGCATGAGCCACCACGCCTGGCCCAACTCATTGGATTTTTAAACAGAAGACTCACGTTCAAATCCTGGCTCCTTGTGATCTAGTTGTGAGATTGGGCAACTGTCTTAACTATCCTGAGCTTCATATAGCCAGAATAAAACTACCTATTGTTTATATCATATTGCTATGGTGAGATTTGAATAAACTAGCATACAGGAATAACTCAGTACAGCTCCTGAAATATTTGGGATGGAGTGCAACAAAATGATAGTAGCATTTTTCCCTTAGAAGCATCACCATCTAGAAAACTGTTCAAGTTGACCTCTCTCTCTCACGTGTCGTATTAGTTATCAAGGCCTGTCATTTCTATCTCCTAAATATCTCTCAATTATATTTTCTTCTTTTCATCTTCCTTTGTACTGTCTAAATTAAGCCCCTCGTTACCTCAGGCCTTGACTAAAATAATGACCATGTAATTCACTCTTACCTGAAGACTCAACTACTGCCAACCCTTTCTTTATGTTGAATTCTCTTTCTAGAGAATAAATGCAATCACATTATCCTTCTGTTTAAAACTTTCGATGACTTCCTGATGACCATAAAACAGAATTTAATCCCTCTAAAGTGATACACAAGGGACTTCATCACTAAGGAGTTTAACATCATCTTCTACCATTTCTCATCATATACCCTATGTAACAAATACACTATATACTATTATTTTCTCTGAACTTCTATCTTTGCGCTTGCTGTTCCCTTTGCCTATGATGTATTTCCCACCCTCTGACTGTGAATAACCATTCATCTTTAAGACACAGCTGAAATGTCACCTCCCATATGTAGCCTTCTCAGAGCACATAGGAAGAATTTATCATTCCTGTTGGACTTACAATTATATCCATTATACCACACCATATTTCTTTTTTTTTTTTTTTTTTTTGAGACGGAGTCTCGCGTTGTCGCCCAGGCTGGAGTGCAGTGGCCCGATCTCAGCTCACTGCAAGCTCCGCCTCCCGGGTTTACGCCATTCTCCTGCCTCAGCCTCCCGAGTAGCTGGGACTACAGGCGCCCGCCACCTCGCCCGGCTAGTTTTTGTATTTCTTAGTAGAGACGGGGTTTCACCGTGTTAGCCAGGATGGTCTCGATCTCCTGACCTCGTGATCCGCCCATCTCGGCCTCCCAAAGTGCTGGGATTACAGGCTTGAGCCACCGCGCCCGGCCAACACACCATATTTCTTTAATAACTTGTTTACATGTCTGTCTCTACTCTGAACTCTGAGTTCCAGTGTATAGCACAGAGTCAAACATGTGGCAGTATTTGATAAATACTTACTGAATTAACAATTGAGAGCAACAAAAAAATCGATGGTGTTATAATGGGTTAGCTCATAAATTAATAAGTCCCAAATTTGAAAGTGGCCTTTTATTTTTATAGTGTAGTTGCAGCCTCTGTCTACACAGGCAAGCAAAAGAAACAGAAATTGGATAATTATTTGGGGATGTCTACAAAACAAAACAACCTTTCTGAATCAATTATGTTGATATTACAAGCAACTGTATCTTTTGCCTAAATTTTGAAGTTTAATAGTCTCAATTTACTCTGTTTAGACACAGCATGAACACAGAGGTATTTTTGTTATTCCTGGAAAATACACATTTCAGATTGTCCATTCTTCTCTTTCCATGCTAGCACAAAGGAAAGCCAGGAATGTGTATAACAGCAAAGTGACCTTTATGTATGACTTTGCCACTACCTCTCAGAGTTCGCATTGAGCACACTCTGTATCTTGTCTCCCCTTCTATTAAACAGTATGGGCCTCTCTCTTCAGGGTGCTGTCAATTTAATGAGAAGGTTCCGAGGTGGTCCCATTTTTTTCTTTTTGTCGGGAAAATAAGAGAAAAAAGGCAAACATCCTGGTGTGCAAAGGTTAGAGCCAGGTCTTGGTAATTAACTGCAGTTAGTGCCTAGCATAGTGCTGACAGTGAATAAATGTTCCTTGTTGGTGATGAAATACTAAATATCAGAACCGGTGTTTCTGGTTCTGCACTGTCATAAAGCTGCTATTATTCAGCATTTATTAGGTAGCCACAGAATATGAGGCATAAACATGATAAGGAGAAAACACACAGTCCCTCCTCTAAATTACAAAAGACAGATGCACAGGAAAGTAGGTGGACCTCGAAATTGTTTCCAAATGGCTGTTTGTAGGAGGATTCAGAGAGTAGGAAAACTAACAGGGAGGCAGGCTGGCTGGACAGGATGGAGTGTAAGAAAATGGGAGGTGTAAGAGGAGTCAGTGTTTTCATAAGGGGAGTAGGGTAGGAGGTCAGGACAATTTCCAGAATCTTAAGAGTCAACATGAGAGATCCACTGGTGGTAATGAAGAACCCAAGGGAATAAAGAGGGAAGAGTGTTTATCTTTTGCCTCTCTATGTCTTCTTGGCTAATGAGGACAGGTTCTCCAGCTTCTCTGGGTGGTAGTAAGAAAAACAAAACAAAACAAAACAAAAAAACAGGATTCTTTTAAAGTAAGACAATTCCATACTCAATGAATAGTTCTTCCATTTACTAGCCTCGGTTTCCCCATCTTTAAAATGGATCAATAATACCTCAAAGTGTTGACCTGAGAATTAAAAGCCATGAAGCCTATACATGGTCCACACCAGTGCCTTGCACATAGTTTTAGGAAGTAAATCCAGGAGGCCCTGGAACCTTAGCCTAGTGTCCCAACCTTTGCTATACTGGGTTTCTTGCTTTCTCCTTTTTCTGTTTATCAAAGTAGTAATATTTTCTAGAAAGAGAAGATAGGGTTTAAACAAGAAATATTTGTTAATAAATATGTAGACTGGAAGTACCTCATGCTAAAGATCTGTTTACTACTGAATTTGGGGCCTGCGAGATTTTAATTTAGTTAGTAATATATATATATATTTTTTGTAGCAGTCACTAGACAGATACCAAAAAAATCACAGTGGAAACCTTGTAAAATGGTTCTTGGGACCCACAAGAGCATTTCTTTCAGTCTTTTCATCAACTGAGCTGGTCTATATTGTAAGTCTTATTTATAAGGAGGCTTTCAGGCAATTTCACACTGCTTTTCTCTGATGCAGCCCAAAAAAACATGTAAACCCAAGGGATTAGTAGCGACTTAAAGGGAAAATAGTGTAAAGTTACACCATGAACCGAGGCAGCACAGCTGCCTTGATGCACTGTTCCCTTGGGCTCCTATAGTGAATGAAACTTATCTAAGTGGCCCAGTCCACTCCCACACTGCCAGATCCGCAGCCCTTTGTTACAATGTGCACGAGAATTGCTCAATCTCAGGGGGCAGCCGAGTCTGTAATGACCTGCATTGTAGAAACACACAGGAGTTCACTATCTAGGAATTCAAACTTAAATCTCTTTTTATATTTCTTTGTTGACAGTTGCAAAGCAGGTCTGCGTAGTAAACAAAATGTTTATTCCAGCAATGTTCGTTTCATAGGCGGTTCAGATACATTTATTGAGTAGGGCAGCAGCCTAAAATGGAAATGAAACTGGAATATCATCTCAAGGCTATGTAGAAATCTGGAAAAAGACTGAATATTCCCCAAATGCCACCATCATGAGGCTGGCATACTTACATTGATGATCTCATCAGACCAATAATTAATAAGCGTGAATTAGGCTAATGAAATCAGATGGGGTAATGAAAGGCAGCCTTCTACTTGTTAGCATTGCTATTTTCTCCATTATTTAATCTGTAACAGAAATTGAATTTGCTGCTTGAGGTTGAATTCAGCCTATTTGACTTTTAGAAAAAAATTGTTTTTAATTGTATCAGAGCCTTAAAGAAGGGGCAAGTGTGAAAATATTAAGAATCTATACAATGACATCTGCAACATTGGGAAAATAGATCAAATCAGAACAACTGCATGCATTTCCTGCTCCTTGATAAAACTAAAGAAATTACAAGTAAAAGAAATGATGAAGAGGAATATTTTTCAAGGCTCGGTTTTTTTAAAGGCAGAGATTCTCCATCCCCCAATGGCAGCTTCTTGAATTTTTTGACACACATCGTTTACTAAATAATTAAACTATAATACATCTTCCCTCCAAGGATAAGCACTATAGTAAGGCCTAGGGAAGTAATGAGGATCAAGAACAAGCCCTTTGGCCTGTAGAACAGAGCTGTGAAGACTTGACCTGGAAATGAAGCGAAGAGACTGCTTGTGAGTGAGACTGCTTGCGGTGAGAATTCACGACCTGCCTCTATGTCTTAAATCTGTATGAGAAAGGTAGATGTGAGTCTCATGTAATTTGGTTCCTATTTGAGTCTTTATCAAAGAAAGCTTGAGAATCTGCAGAAGGGATGGAGGGCAAAGGAAGCATGTGCTTCTTATTCTTCTAACCAGTGAGCAGCATGTGGATAGCGGGAGCCCCCATGTGAACTGGAACTGTTTGGGACCCATTCCAGTGACTTCACATGTTCTCCTGTCTTCTGTTTGAAAGCCAGTGCCAAAAAAGAGACAGAAAGAATGCATGTGTGAATAAAGGGTTAAACTCAGCAATACGTGTGAATAAAGTCCCAGTATATTTCCTATCTGATATATCAGATCTATTTTGAGGTTACTTATCAGTTGATTATTGTGCTAATAATTGCCATTAAAATTAATACTACAGTTTGGGAATTAGGCAAAGAGCTAACAAGTTTGCTTTTACACAGAGCTTTCCAAAAGCAATCTGGGTAACTTGTTTCTGGAATGCAGCTGTGTAAGTTTTCATTAACATCTTGCAGGTGGAGCCTAATTTTAGTTCAGCCTTGAGAAGGGGGAATTGTTTTCCTCACCATATGCGCAGCACTACAACAGCAGCAAAGCAGGTGGGGCTTTGCCAAGCACTTGTTTACTTTCTTGTTTTTTTTTAAAAAAACGATGATTCATATCGTTAATCATACAGTTTCTATTTGATTTTAACATGTCTTTAACAGAATAGTCTGGAGTACATTTGACCTACAGTTACTCGAATGTGAAACAAAAGCAATGAAATGGAAAATGATAAGAAAATGAGCAATGAATCCTAAATATAGTGGAGGAGAAGCCAGTGAATGAAGGGAAGTAAAATTTAGAAATACATCTGTTTGGCTACAAAAGCATTTTAAAAAGCAACCTTCAAGATTTTGGTTTGGAAATTTGAAGTTGGCTCAGTTAGAAAGTTCCATATATATATGAAACATATATATATATACACACACACACACACACACATTTTTTTTCTTTGCCATTGCAAGAAGGAAAGTATTACAGGAAGGAAGCTGTTGCTGGAAAGAGAGGAGATGAGGGGTCAGAAAGGACAACTGAGATGCATGCACATTGTTTTCTCATGCAAGTTCTTCCCTGGCTTTGAATCTCAAGGAATGGCTGGTAATCGGCTTAAATTTTAGGACTAAGGAAAAAAATATTGTTAAGAATCAGAGAGTGATTAATGACACAATTTCTTTTTTCATTTGTTTAGGACCTATCTTAAGATTGACGTTAAGCTTCAAGGGCACAAACTCCATACCTCTACTATGTTTTATGTGCTTCACTGCAGTGAACCTACTGTGTGTGTCTCTTTGGATGTAAGGCTAGTGTGGTCTGGCCATAACGCGGCTGCATGTCATCTGGCTTAAACAAGCGCCTTTGAATTCTTCTACCCTGTGGGGTGTGCATGAAAATTCCATTACCTCCACAGACAGGGGGCAGCTCCATGTGCATATTTGTTTCTTTCAATTCAGTCTCTTGGAATGGATGGAATGTGTGATTATGCTATATAGGAGTCTATTGTTCTGAACTTTAAAATAAACCTTTTCTTAAAAGCCCTCTTCTGGACCTTGAAGGTCACCATTCAAGTGCTTTGCCTTTATGAAAGTTCTTAACCTGGTATACAGGTTTGTCCATGAAAGTGCTTTATAGTGTTTGTGAAAAAGGGTTGTTTTGGGCCGGGCACAGTGGCTCACGCCTGTAATCCCAGCACTTTGGGAGGCCAAGGTGGGTGGATCACCTGAAGTCAGAAGTTCGAGACCAGACTGGCCAAAATGGTGAAACCCCGTCTCTACTAAAAATACATAGATTAGCCGGGCGTGGTGGCAGGCACCTGTAATCCCAGCTACTCAGGAGGCTGAGGTAGGAGAATCGCTTGAACCGGGAAGGCGGAGGTTGCAGTGAGCTGAGATAGTGCCACTGCACTCCAGCCTGGGTGACAGAGTGAAACTCCGTCTCAAAATAAAAAATAAATAAAAGAAAAATGGTGTTGTGTTTTGTTTTCTGAATAGACATGAATGTGCATATTTCTCAGGAAAGAGTCTATAGCTTTCTTTGGATTTCTAGAAGTATTTTTAAACCCCCAAATATTAAGCACTATTGTCTCATACAGAATATTTTCAAGTACTATTTTTTTTCCATAAGTTATTGGAGTACAGGTGGTATTTGGTTACATGAATAAGTTCTTTAGTGGTGATTTGTGAGATTTTGGTGCATCCATCAACCAAGCAGTATACACTGCACCATATTTGTAGTCTTTTATCCCTTGCCTCCCTCCCACTCTTCCCCTTAAATCTCCAAAGTCCATCATCATTGTTATGCCTTTGTGTCCTCATAGTTTAGCTCCCACACACCAGTGAGAACATACGATGTTTGATTTTCCATTCCTGAGTTACTTAGAATAATAGTCTTCAATCTAATCTGGGTCACTGTAAATACTGTTAATTCATTTATTTTATGGCTGCATAGTATTCCATTACGTGTGTGTGTGTGTGTGTGTGTGTGTGTGTGTGTGTGTAGTGACATATATCATAGTTTCTTTATCCATTCATTGATTGATGGGCATTTGGGTTGGTTCCACGATTTTGCAATTGTGAATTGTGCTGCTATAAACATGCTTGCGCAAGTATCTTTTTCAAATAATGACTTCTTTTTTCTTTTCTTTTGAGATGGAGTTTCGCTGTCGCCTAGGCTGGAGTGCAGTGGTGCGATCTCGGCTCACTGCAACCTCCGCCTCCCAGGTTCAAGCGATTCTCCTGCCTCAGCCTCCTGAGTAGCTGGGATTACAGGTGTGTGCCACCATGCCCGGCTAATTTTTTTATTTTTAGTAGAGATGAGGTTTCACCATGTTGGTCAGGCTGGTCTCGAACTCCTGACCTCGTGATTTGCCTGCCTCCGCCTCCCGAAGTGCTGGGATTGCAGGCGTGAGCCACCACGCCCAGCTGAGTAATGACTTCTTTTCCTCTGGGTAGATACCAAGTAGTGGGATTGCTGGATCAAATGGTAGTTCTACTTTTAGTTATTTAAGGAATCTCCACACTGTTTTCCATAGTGGCTGTTCTAGTTTGCATTCCCACCAGCAGTGTAGAAGTGTTCCCTGATCACTGCATCCACACCAACATCTACTGTTTTTAAATTTTTTTATTATGGCCATTCTTGTAGGAGTAAGGTGGTATCACATTGTGGTTTTGATTTGCATTTCCCTGATCATTAGTGATGTTGAGCATTTTTTTTGTTTGTTCACCGTTTGTATATCTTCTTTTGAGAATTGTCTATTCATGTCCTTAGTCCACTTTTTGATGGGATGGGTTTTTTTTTTTCTTACTGATATGTTTGAGTTCACTGTAGATTCTGGATATTAGTCATTTGTCAGACATATAGATCGCGAAGATTTTCTCCCACTCTGTGAGTTGTCCGTTTACTCTGCTGACTGTTCCTTTTGTCATGCAAAAGCTCTTTGAATTAGGTCCCAGCTATTTAGCTTTGTTTTTATTGCATTTGCTTTTGACTTCTTGGTCATTAAATCCTTGCCTAAGCTAAAGTCTAGAAGGCTTTTTCCAATCTTATCTTCTAGAACTTTTATAGTTTCAGGTCTTAGGTTTAAGTCTTCAACCCATTTTGAGTTGATATTTGCTTAAGGTGAGAGATGAGGATCCAGTTTCATTCTCCTACATGTGGCTAGCTAATTATCCCAGCACCATTTGTTGAAAAAGGTGTCCTTTCTCTCATTTTATGTTTTTGTTTGCTTTGTTGAAGATCAGTTGGCTGTATTGGGGTTTATTTCTGGGTTTCTATTCTGTTCCATTGGTCTATATGCCTATTTTTATATCAGTACCAAGCTGTTTAGGTAACTATGGCCTTATAGGATAGTTTGAAATCAGGTTATGTGATGCCTCCAGATTTGTTCTTTTTGCTTAGTCTTGCTTTGGCTATGTGAGCTTTTTTTTGGTTCCATATGAATTTTAGAATTTTTTTTTTCTAATTCTGGGAAGAATGATGGTGGCATTCTGATGGGGATTGCACTGAATTTGTAGATTGCTTTTGGCAGCATGGTCATTTTCACAATATTGATTCTACCCACCTATGAGCATGGGATGTGTTTCCATTTGTTTGTGTCATCTGTGATTTCTTTCAGCAGTGTTTTATAGTTTTGCTTGTAGAGGTCTTTCGACTCCTTGGTTAGGTATATTTTGTAAGTATTTTATTATTATTTTTTTTACAACTATTTGAAATGAGGTTGAGTTCTTGATTTGATTCTCCACTTGGTTGCTGTTGGAAAATCTGACAGCTTTTCCTTTATAGGTTACCTGATGCTGCTGCCTCACAGCTCTTAAGATTCTTTCCTTCGTCTTAACTGTTCGTGCATAGAAGAGTTACTGATTTGTGTGCATTAATTTTGTATCTGGAGACTTTCCTGAATTCTTTAATCAGTTCTAGGAACTTTCTGGAGGAGTCTTTAGGGTTTTCAAGGTAAACGATCATATTGTCAGCAAACAGTGACAGTCTGACTTCCTCTTTACTGATTTGGATGCCCTTTATTTCTTTCTCTTGTCTGATTGCTCTGGTTAGGACTTCCAGTCCTGTGTTAAAGAGGAGTCTTGTTCCCATTCTCAGAGGGAATGCTTTCAACTTTCCCCATTTTGTATTATGTTGGCTGTGGGTTTGTCATAGATTGCTTTTATTACATTAAGGTATGTTCCTTGTATGCTGATTTTGCTGAGAGTTTTAATCATAAAAGGATGCTGGATTTTGTCGAATGCTTTTTCTGCATCTATTGTGATGATCATGTGATTTTTTGTTTTTAATTATGTTTATGTGGTATATCACATTTATTGACTTGTATAGGTCAAACCATCCCTGCATCCCTGGTATGAAACCCACTCGATCATGGTGGATTATCTTTTTACTATGTTGTTGGATTTGGTTAGCTAGTATTTTCTTAAGGATTTTAGCAACTATGTTCATCAAGGATATTGGTCTATAGTTTTCTTTTTTGGTTGTGTCCTTTCCTGTTTTGGTATTAGGGTTATGCTGCCTTCACAGAATGAGTTAGGGAGCGTTCCTTCTTTCTCTGTCTTGTGGAATAGTGTCAAAAGGATTAATACCAATTATTCTTTGAATGTCTGTTATAATTCTGCTGTGAATCTTTCTGATCCTGGAGTTTTTGTGTTAGTAATTTTTTCATTACCATTTCAATCTCGCTGCCTGTTATTGGTCTGTTTGGGGTATCTAATTCTTCCCGATTTAAGCTAGGAGGGTTGTATTTTTCCAGGAATTTATCCATCTCTTCTAGGTTTTCTACTTTATGTGTATAAAGGTGTTCATAGTAGCCTTGAATGATCTTTTGTATTTTGGTGATGTCAGTTGTAATATCTCCTGTTTCATTTCTCAGTGATTTGGATTTTCTATTTCCTTAGTTAATCTTGCTAATGGTCTATCAATTTTATTTATCTTTTCAAAGAATCAGCTTTTTGTTTCATTTAAATTTTGTGTTTTTTGTTTGTTTGTTTCAGTTTCATTTGGTTCTGCTCTGATCTTGGTTATTTCCTTTCTTCTGCTGGCTTTGGGTTTGGTTTGTTCTTGTTTCTCTAGTCCCTTGAGGTGTGACCTTAGATTGTCTGTTTGTGCTCTTTCAGACTTCTTGATATAGGCTTTTAGAGCTGTGAACTTTCCTCTTAGCACTGCCTTAGCCGTATCCCAGAGGCTTTGATAAGTTGTATCATTGTTGTCATTCAGCTTGAATAATTTTTTAATTTCCATCTTGATCATTTTTGACCCATGTCATTCAGGAGCAGGTTATTTAATTTCCATGTATTTGCCTGGTTTTGAAGGTCCCTTATGGAGTTGATTTCCAGTTTCATTCCACTGTTGTCTAAAAGAGTGCTTGATATAATTTCAGTTTTCTTAAATTTATTGAGGCTAATTTTATGGCCTATCATATGGTCTATCTTGGAGAAAGTTCCATGGGCTGTTGAATAGAATGTGCATTCTGTGGTTTTTGGATGAAATGTTCTGTATATATTTGTCAAGTCCATTTGTTCCAAGGTATAGTTTAAATCCATTGTTTCTTTGTTGACTTTCTGTCTTGAGGAACTGCTGTCTTGATGACCTGTCTAGTGCTGTTAGTGGAGTACTGAAGTCCCCCACTGTTATTGTGTTGCTGTCTATCTCATTTCTTACATCTATTAGTAATTGTTTTATAAATTTGGGAGCACTAGTATTAGTTGCATGTATGTTTAGGATTGTGATATTTTCCTGTCGGACAAGGCCTTTTAGCATTATATAATGTTCCTCTTTGTCTCTTTTAACTGCTGTTGCTTTAAAGTTTGTTTTGTCTGATATAAGAATAGCTACCCCTGCTCACTTTTGGTGTCCATTTGTGTGAAATGCCTTTTTCTACTCCTTTACTTTAAGTTTATATGAGTCCTTCTATGTTAGGTGAGTCTCCTGAAGGCAGCAGATAGTTGGTTGATGAGTTCTTATCCATTCTGCGATTCTGGATCTTTCAAGTGGAGCATTTAGGCCATTTACATTCAATGTTAGTATTGAAATGTGAGGTATTGTTACATTGTGCTCTTCGTTGCCTGTGTACTTTGTTTTTTTCTTGTTTGATTGTTTTTTGCTTTTGCTTTTTAGCTTATATTCTTGTTTTACAATTTCTATGTGACTTATGCTTTAAAGAGGTTCTGTTTTCATGTGTTTCCAGGATTCCTTTCAAGGTTTAGAGCTCCTTTTAGCAGTTCTTGTAGTGGTGGCTTGGTAATGGCGAATTCTCTCAGCATTTGTTTATCTGAAAACAACTATATTTCCTTCATACATTATGCTTAGTTTTGCTGGATACAAAATTTTGGGCTGACATTTGTTTTGTTTGAGGAGGCTGAAGATAGGGCCCCAATCCCTTCTAGCTTGTAGGGTTTCTGCTGAGAAATCTGCTGTTAATCTGACAGATTTTCCTTTATAGGTTACCTGATGCTGCTGCCTCACAGCTCTTAAGATTCTTTCCTTCATCTTAACTTTGGATAACCTGATGACAATGTGCCTAGGTGAAGATCTTTTTGCAATGAATTTCCCAAGTGTTCTTTATGCTTCTTGTATTTGGATGTCTAGGTCTCTAGCTAGGCTAGGGAAGTTTTCCTCAATTATTCCCCCAAATATGTTTTCCAAGCTTTTTAAATTCTCTTCTTCCTCAGGAAAACCAATTATTCTTAGGTTTGGTTGTTTAACATAATCCCAGACTTCTTGGAGGCTTTGTTCATATTTTCTTATTCTTTTTTCTTTGTCTTTGTTGGGTTGGGTTAATTCAAAGACCTTGTCTTTGAGCTCTGAATTTCTTTCTTCTACTTGTTTAATTCTATTACTTGTACTTTCCAGAGCATTTCATATTTCTAAAAGTGTCCAAAGTTTCCTGAATTTTTTATTGTTTTTTAAGTTATCTATTTCCTTGAACATTTCTCCCTTCACTTATTGTGTCATTGTTTGGATTTCCTTGCATTGGGCTTTGCCTTTCTCTGGTCCCTCCCTGATTAGCTTAATTACTAACCTCCTGAATTATTTTTCAAGTAAATCAGGGATTTCTTCTTGGTTTGGATCCATTGCTGGTGAACTAGTGTAATTTTGGGGGGTGTTGAAGAGCCTTGTTTTGTCATATTACCAGGATTCGTTTTCTGGTTCTTTCTCATTTGGGTAGGCTCTGTCAGAGGGAAGGTCTAAGGCTGAAGGCTGTTGTTCAGATTCTTTTTCCCACAGAGTGTTCCCTCGATGTAGTACTCTCCCTCTTTTCCTATGGATGTGGCTTGCTGTGAGCCAAACTGCAGTGACTGTTGTCTCTCTTCTGGGTCTAGCCACCCAGCAAGTCTACCTGACTCTGGGCTGGTACTGGGGGTTGTCTACACAGACTCCTGTGATGTGAACCATCCATGGGTCTCTCAGCTGTGCAGAACAGGTGTCCACCAGCGTCTGTTCTGGTGAATATGGTGGAGGGTGAAATCTCAAATACTATTTTAATGTAACAAAGACACAGTAGTTTATTTGGCTAATGATTATAAGTAAAATGTAGCATTTATCAGCTTTCTTCTTATAGTGAGTCTGCCTGACTTAGGAAAGTTTACACAAGTTGGCTGAGATTCTTTCCCTAGGATATCATAAGTCTTTCCCTATCTCTGACCTACAGCCATGCTAAAAGAACACCTAAAAGAATATTAGATTTTCTAAAGATTTGTTCCTTTATTTGACAGAGATCTGTTAAGCACCTGTTATATTTGAGGTACTTTTGGATTTCAGAAATATATGACTCAGCCTCTCTCCTTAAGAAGGACCCAAGCCTGTGGCAGAGACATTCAGCTACAAAAAGAAACTCAACCAAATGGTCTATTTGTAAAAATGAAAAAACATTTTGTGAGGCCTCAGATTTTTCACATCATATTTCACGCTCTCATTCTGCGATGTAAATGAAAAGATTGTTTAAAATGACTGTGACCCTTTGGCAAGATGACAAGAACCACACCACACCCAAACCTGTTTGTTCTGCTGTCTTCGTCCACCCACTGGCAGATGTGGCTGCAGGGGGCTGTGTGGGTGACAGAATGCAGGGATGGAACTTTAGAATTGGCTCCCATGAGTGGAATCGGGGAAAGGTTCATCAAAAGGCAGGAAGGAGCCAGTGTGTTTGAGACTGAGGCTAAGTAAGCATTTTTGACTGATTTGCTCTTACAGATTCCCTAAAGCCTCATCAGATTGTGATTTTGCAACTCTCTTGACGATAGTCCTAGTTTTCACAACGCCCTCTCATTTTCACTGGCAAGACCCAGTCTTTGGATGAGATCTCTCTCTCCCAATCTGGAACTCAGACTCTGTTACTATTTCTTCCATTTCCCAACATCCAAGGTGGGAATTCTCACTGAATCCCAAATTTTCCTTTGACCCCAACTTACTTACTCACAGGAGTAGGAGGACAAAGAGGGAAATAATTTGATGGGAAGCAGGGATTGACTACTTCCACTTCTTTTTCACTGTAACCCATACTATCAATAGCAGATGCCATCGATTTGATCTTCCCAGTATTATTTGTTTTTAGCCTCATTCAGAATGTAAAATTTAGGGCCAGGCATAGTGGCTCATACCTGTAAGCTCAGCACTTCAGGAGGCTGAGGTGGGCAGATCACTTGAGGTCAGGAGTTTGAGACCAGCCTGGCCAACATGGCGAAACCCCGTCTCTACTAAAAATACAAAAATTAGCCGGGCGTGGTGGTGCATGCCTGTAGTCCCAGCTACCAGGGAGGCTGAGGCTGCTGGAGGATCACTCGAACCCAGGAGGTGGAGGTTGCGGTGAGCCGAGATCACACCACTGTGCTCTAGCCTGGGTGACAGAGTAAGACTCTGTCTCAAAATAAGAAGAATGTAAAATTTAGTATCCAACTTCTATTCATCATGTAATCCGGGACTATCTTGGAGAGGATGAAATGAAGTTGAAGCCCTATTTCTAAAATGTAAAAGAGTTGTTTTGGCTATCTAAACAAAGGGCTCAGTGTTTTAATATTCCAGTAAAAAAAATCACAGGATTGGCCACCTGCTTTACTTTTTTTCTAGGTTATTCATTTCTTTGTAAATGTTTCCTACTCTCTTTTCTAGGCAAACCTACACTTTTCCTGCTGAGATTCCTTAAGTTATAGAGTAAAATGTCACCAACAGGAAGCATGTGATTCATTTCACTCTTGCTGGTAGGTGCATTCAGAATATGACTTCAAGAGGTTTATTTCCCGTTTGTAATCTAAACCTTATTGGGCTGCCTGCAGTGGAAGCCTCAGCTACAGTTGTGGAAATAAAGTCTTTACAGAAACACTTAAAGAAGACATGGTTGTTCTGGTACTGCTTCTGAAGAAGTTCCAATCAGCAGCAGGGGAAAATTTACAAGATTCATATGAGATTTTGGTTTCTTAAAAGAGTACACATGCCACAGAGAATCTGAACACATTCCACGAAAATCATACAGTCCTGTCAACCAGCACAAGCACATGTGCAGAAAACTTGAGAGGTCACTGTTTGGCAGGACCACACTAAAATCATCTGAGACAAATGCGATAAATCCTGTTTAAAGGCTTAAAGTGAAAGAAAGAGATTCTGCAACTTCATCTGGGGAGCCCTGATAATATCTAATTGTTCTCTTTAGTTCTGGGACCCATCTTTAGTAGTCATTGGTATCAGTTCTGCTTTTTTTTTTTTGAGCCTATAAATTGTTTAAAGATAAAGCATTAACCAAAACCTCTGTAAGTACATGAGAATCTCTACTTTGTAGAAAAGAAATAATAATAATTTAAGAATACAGAGTATTTTGATTGTATATACCAATATGCCTGGCTAATGTCTACTGTTAGTTTTCTTTTTAGGACTTTTGTTTTTTTTTTTTTGAGACAGAGTTTTGCTCTTGTTGCCCAGGCTGGAGAGCAACGGCACAATCTTGGCTCACTGCAACCTCTGCTTTCCGGGTTCAGGCGATTCTCCTGCCTCAGCCTCTTGAGGATTTGGGATTACAGGCATGTGCCACTACACTCGGCTAATTTTGTATTTTTAATAGAGACAGGGTTTCTCCATGTTGGTCAGGCTGGTCTTGAGCTCCCAACCTCAGGTGATCCACCCTCCTAGGCCTCACAAAGTGCAGGGATTACAGGCATGAGCCACCACGTCCGGCCCTCTTTTTAGGACTTTTGATTATCAAGAGTTGTGTAGGTTGAGGTAAAATGGCACATACACACACACACACACACACACATATGTATATACACACACACAAAGCCATTTTCATATACAGTATATATGATATATATACACATACACTTTCATATACAGTATATATGATATATATATTCACACACATGCACAAATAAGCCATTTTCATATAGCATACAGAAAGCCATTTTTCCTCAGTATATATATATGTGTATAAAATCAAATTAGGCCGGGTGTGGTGGCTCACGCCTGTAATCCTAGCACTTTGGGAGGCCCAGGTGGGTGGATCACCTGAGGTCAGGGGTTCGAGACCAGCCTGGCCAATGTGGCGAAACCCCATCTCTACTAAAAATACAAAAATTAGCTGCACTCCAGCCTAGGCGACAGAGTGAGAGACTCTGTCTCAAAAAAAAAAAAAGAAAATCAAATTAAATAATGTGTTTTTAAAGTGTTTATACCCATCCTACTGCCAAGAGAAGATCTAATTACTCAAATTGATTGAATTATGTGGGATAACAGAGATGCCAACCCATCTTGACCCCACAGTGTTAGGCCAATTCCCTTGATATTAGGCCATTGTATGCTAAGCTCTTTTTTGAATTACTGTTAGAATAAAGTAAAAATAAAGACCAGGAAGAGCAAGCAAGACACAAGTAGGCTTGTGGGGAAAATGAGAGTTGGTGACATTAATAAAAATAAAAACGATACACAAATTGCTATATAGTACATCATAATTTTCTAAGTGTTTATCTAAAGATGATTTGATCTTTTTAATAATCTTTTGAGGAAGATTGAACACTTATTATCAAGTCATTTTATAGAATAGAAAGTTAAATCAGGTGTTATAATTTTTTGTAATAAAATTTTTTGTAATATGTATTTTTTGCCAGTATAATACTTAATAAAACATTGAATTAGATGTCAATAGTTTAGAATTTGGAGATTTCACATAAAAGCTCAGATATCTGACTTATCTAGAAAGTTGAAAGTTCTGGTACCACTGGATGACACTGGGCCAATATTCCCCTGGCAACACAGTAGCACTTCCTATTGTCTTATACCCACACTCCTCGCTCATTAATCTTTACTAGCTTGGTCATTTTAGGCATTTGATTTTGAACCCCTGGTGTAAAAGGATTTTCATACTGCCATGCCCTGAATTCATGACAGAGGTAGGCCTAGAGTGCAGGTCTGTGACTTGTATTCTTTTACCATAAAATGTTTACATTGGACTGATATATGGCTAACATATCCTTCCTTCCTCTCCTCCAAGAGCCTTCTGCTCCCCTGAACTTCTCACAATTGCCCAAGAGCTCCTGCGTTCCCATGTCCCCATATGCTTGATGCTGTTCCTCATGCTTTTCATCCTGTCTACGTGCCACATTCCCATCTCCTGACTAAATCTTAGTCCTAGTGCTTCACTTAAAGTCCCCTGCTCTCTACAGCTGTCTCAGAGCCTATCTGTAACCTCCCTCCTCTCCCTCAACCATCATTTATTCAGACTCATCATTTGTTCAATAAATGTCAAATAAGAGAATGAAGAAGGATACAATAGTTTTAGGCTAATGCATTTGTCTGCCCTGGGTTTACTTTTTTCCTGAGGTTTATGTTGGGTGACACATTATGACTTCCCTGTCTGTTTAAACTATCAGTCAAATTACTTCATAATAAAGATTTTGGAGAGAATGGCATTGAGCCACATCTATCTCAGGGAATGTGGACAAAGTTTGGGCAACTTCTTTTTTGAGGTAGTTCAACATGACACTAGATTCAGCATTTTAAACTCATTTATTTATCAAAAATGTTCCTTGCTTGGAACATGAGTTTCTTTACCACTTTAGTTTGGTAAACAAGGAAAACATTAATTCAAAGTCCAGAGAAGACAATACTCTGTTTTACCCCAGCAAGAGACAAATCAGTGGCTGGCAGGGGAAATTACACATAGAAAAATGACACAGAGAAGATAAGGACTGGCCAGAGAGGATAAGGACTGGCCCGAGTTGTTGATTCAGCCCAATAACATTTTTTTGACATTTACTGTGTTCCAGACAGTGAGCTAGGCCCTGGAGGTAAGCAGATATATAAATACATAGGTGCAATGGATATTATGGGCATCTGTACATTATATGAGGGATACAGAGGAGATAACAACTAATTCTGCCCAATGAAATCAACAAGATACCTAAGTAAGTTGAACGGTTAGCTGAGTCCTAAGGGACCCAAGTATATTTTGTACTCACTTTGAAGATGACATTAAAAACCTTAGCATTACAAAATAAATTTGGAAAATGGATCCTTCCTTCCTAAGGGTATAGATCATATGAAAAACACTTGAGAATATAGTATGTGCATTTAAAAAAAACACCCAGAAGATGCAAAATAAATGAATAGGAATATACAGTCTCCAGATTCTACCTGAATTCAATCTTGGTTCAATTATTTTCTAGCAGTGTGATCCTGGAAAAGTTACTTAACTTCTTTGTGCCTCAGTTTTCTTCTCTGTTAAAATAGATGATAAAACTATCTACTTCACAGAGATATGGTTAGTTATAGATGAGATAATATATGTAAAATGCTTAGCACACTTTTTGGTACATAGTAATAAAAAAGTTAGTGATTAGCATTACTATAATATAATGTAGTATAAGCCTGTGCACTATTTTTCTTTGAAATAGCCAGCATCAAAATAGGATCATTTAATTCAAAGCACTTATTAATAAAAACTTAGATAATTAAAACAAAAGAAGAAATCTCAAACCTAATATGCCTTGCATCATTTATGTGTCAGTTTTGCATTTTATTCTCACTCATCTTAGATAATGAAATGAGACCAGGTCCCATAATTGCCCTTCTGTAACTAACTGTTCAGCATTCAGTTTCTTGAATTTTTCAGTGAGGTTCGTCTTCCCATTGTAATGAATTAGTGTAATGCTATTGTGCTGTAGCTTCCAGTACTGCATATTACCAGTGAGAACCATTCTCAGCAATAAATTAACTTTCTAACCTTGATGAAAATCGTGAATCCTACATTTTCTTACATTGTGAATCTTAAATAAGCACACACATACATATGTACATATATACATCCCTTTTAATAATATGTGTTATACTCTCCATTTGAATTGAATGTGTTATACTCTCCATTTGAATTATTTTTATTGATACATATATTTATTTGACTAAGAACATTTTAGGAATACTGAAAATAATATCAATATTTTTCTGGAAAAGTCTCAAAAGTCTTTTATTTCCTATTAATTCTTTGGTTATTCCTATAAAATTCAGATGAAACTGATTATTCAGTCTCTTCTAGATAGGGTAAAATAAACTTTCTGAAAATCTCTCGCAAGCGGGGACTCGACAGTCTCGATAACATACCGTCCTTTCATTCTGTGCTTACGTACCAAAAGTAATCTTAGGCTTTTCTATGTAATAAAATATACTAATATATAAAAAATTATTTTTAGTAAATAAATTTATTTATTTTAATAAATAATAATACTTTATTATTTTCTAATACCCACTCAAACTGGAATAGTAAAAATTACCAAATAGACACTATTTTCTTTTCTAAAGATATTTTTTATTTTACTAAATTGGGATCATTGACTATATTTCCATCTGGAAGGAAAGGACCTTGCCTTATATTACTATTTCTGTGTCATCCCTTGGATTAGCACAGGGCTGAGGCAGCTATGTTTTGAGAATTGAGTGTGAGGCTGGGTATGGTGGCTCATGCTTATAATCCCAGCACTTTGGGAGGCCAAGGTGGGTGGATCACTTGAGGTCAGGAGTTAGAGACCAGCCTGGCCAACATGGTGAAACCCCATCTGTACTAAAAATGCAAAAATTAGCTGCATGTGATGGTGCGTGCCAGTAATCCCAGCTACTTGGGAGGCTGAGGCAGGAGAATTGCTTGAACCTGGGAGGTAGAGGTTGCAGTGAGTGGAGAGATTATGCCACTACACTCCAGCCTGGGCAACAGAGTGAGACTCTGTTTCAAAAAAAAAAAAAAAAGAATTGAGTGTGAGCTGCTTGAAATTCCTCCCTGGCTATATTCCTCTGTTGTGTTCTGGGCTTTCTGCCATGTTCTTGGGCAGTACTTCACTTCCATTCTTCCCATTTCCAAGTCTTCTTTTGCAGACTGACGAATTTTTGTAATTTATTATAGAGAAATGTAGCTCTCTCGCTATCCAGTGCTGCTTACCAGACCACACCCAGAAGGACCTAGACTTTCTCAACTTGAGTGTCTCCTCTAGATTTATCTAGTTATTTTCCTCAACAAAAGAACTATTAATAAGTGATATACGTGTTGCTCCTCCCAAGAAGGCAAAAAGTCATCTTTTTTCATTTTTGCAAAACAGCATAGCAGGATTTATTTTCCCCTCTCGGCTATGTAGATATTTTTTCAACAAATATGTTTAGAGTATGTTGTCCATGTAAAGCTTTATATAGAAGAAGTCATTATTTACTTCTAGAAACTCCCATCTCAGGAAGTGAACCCCAAGAAGGTGAAGCAGATAGCTACATAAATAAGTTCTAGTGTCTTCAGGAAAGAAAGAACTTTGGATGTGCTTGTGGAAACTCTGACAATTATGTTTGAGATATCATGGAGAATGGGGCAGAGGCAAGAATAGAGAGGAGTTGATGTTAACTCGATTTTACCAGAAATTAAAGATTCTGAGAACTCCAGAACTTCAGAACAAACCAATGAGTTTGACATCAGTCTCTAACAAACTTTAGACAATTATCAAAATAAAAGTAAGCCTCTTGAAAAATGGCACTGACTATTAAGAATCAGCATGGGGTCGCTAAGAACAAAGCAGCCACACGTAAACTAGTTTACGTTTCCTCTTCAAAAGAGAATGTAACTGGATTTTTGCAAGTATTTTAATCAAAATACTCATATGTTCCTAGAAGATAAGTTAGAGATACTTTAGAATATGGTTAGGAACTTTCCAAAATGGCGGAATTATCTCTTTAAAAGTGATTAAGAATGAACTTTGGAGTCAGACGGCCTTAGGGGTTCAAATTGAAGCCCTGTACCTTATGTAAATTTGTGAAAATTGTGTAAGCTTCCTGAACCATAATTCCCTCAACTATAATAAGGATTAAAAATTATCTATGTCATAAGGATACTGTGTTTCTTGTGACATAATTTACATAAAGTGCTTTTTACTCCTTATTATATAAGTGCTCAATACAAATGATAGGGGTTGTGTTTTATTCCCATTATCTAGGGTTGATTGATTGTTGCCAATCTGAAGAGAGGTCTCTGAGACATGCACTGGCACTTTTTTTTGCCAATGATTTGAAGGAAAGCATTGAAATAATATTGAAATAATGAAATATTGAAATAATGAAATAACAAAAATATTGAAATAATGATATTGTCAGGCTCCTTGCCAGGCTATGTGCTTTTTCAGGAAAGGGACCTGTCTTCTTGTCCTTGGTATGATCATTGCCTGACCCATAGTAGCCACTCAGATGTCTTTTAAAGAATGACACACAAAGAAATGTGGTAACCAAGACATTGGATAGCAAAATCAGAAATCCAAATATCTCAAATAATTAGAACAATGAGCCAGTACCAGAGATAAACTCTAGAATGGATGGAACACATTGTAAGAGGCTTGATTAAACAGAATTTGGTATGAAAAAGATTTAGATGCTTTGAGATGTTTTAGTTTTATAAAAATTCGAGCACTAAGAATAATATGATGCCAACCCCTCCTCAGAGTGCATTTCCTGCCTCCACAAAATTCTAAATTATTAGAAATAGAGTCCAGAACAAGGCAGGCATCAGTACCCATGTATTTTGCATAATTAGACCACATTTCAAATAATGCATTCAGTTCTGACTGCCACATTTAGGAAAGGCATGGACAAACTGGAATCTCTCCAACATGGTGATAGGCCTTAAAAGCCATATCATGTTATAATGATTAAAGGAATGTTCAGTCTGAAGAAAGAGGAGATGTAGAGAAAAATGATAGCCATTTTTCAAATACTTGAATAACTTTCATGTGGAATAGGGATCAAATTTATCCTCAGAAGCTTTAGAAAAAGTTCATATCAAAGAACAGAAAATTCAGGAAGGTATTGGTCAAAAATAAGGAAGATCTCTATTTAAAATGAAACTAGATTGTCTTAGAGGTAGTAATGTATTATCTTCAAAGTTATTTAATTTTAATTTACTTGGCCAATGATTACTGCTCACATATATGTGCATCCCATGTATACATCCTATATATGAAAGAAGCCTTCAAGAGTTTGCAGGTTAGTTGATTTATATAATTTATAATTTCCATATATGTAGTTATAAATGTACCTGTAAACATTTACTGAGCAAATATTTATTGAACTCATTACATGTCAATCTTGTGCTAGATGATGGGCAAGTTGAAGCAAAGGCAATATTTTGTAAGAAATTTTTGCTTGGGTGAGATATTGGAAGAAACTTTGATATTTGAGAACAAATCAATCTAAAAATAGCATAGTTTACTTGATTTAAATGTCATTAAGGAATCAAGGGTCTGAGAGAAGTAAAATCCCACCTCTAGAGTACAGTACATTGACAAAATGGGTTGAAATTACAAGTCAAATGCATGTGCTTTCCATCTATTTAGCCCTATATTTTTTATACTTTGTTTTGATCATGTTATACTTGCATGACAAATAATACATATAATTTTGGCATGTTTCTAAAATCTTGTCTTGCTTCTTCAATACCTGAATTCCATTTACATACATCACTATAAAGAGATATGTAGCCAACCAACTATTTTTTAATACCACAAACAACAATAAAATAAATTAACTGTCTACTGCTCCTTAGGGAGCAAAAATGATTCCCTTTCCTTAAGAAGTTTACTTAATGCTTTTCCTATTATCCTTTTCTCTTCAAAGTAAAAGGATCATAACTAACAGATGTATCTGATTTGCTATCAGAAAATTTAAAAGCAAAATGTGCAACATACAACATACACAGCGATGTTCATTTTGTTCATCAGAGTTTGAGAACTCTGATTTTATTTTCTCCCTCTGCCTTTTGTTTTGCAAACAGTTGCTTTAGAAAAGGTGAAAATACAGTAATTCTCTATGTTTAAATAAAGCTATATTTTTAAGACAGGAACATAAAAAGAGCCTATTTTTATTAAATGGTTAGATTTAATTAGAAGAGGGTGATTCTAAAAAGGAAACAAACAGAAAGCTGTAGAACAGCCCAGTCCTGCTCACTGCAGCCCAATCCTGATTCAGCAAATAGGTATTTGCCAGTAGCAATGAGCATTGTGTACTACAATGACGGTGCTGCTGAACTCGATACTGTTCCCACACCTCAGTTAGTCGGGCCCAGTGCGTGGGTAAATCATGAAGTCACCGGGTACTTGAGCAAAATATTGAAAGCAATGGAGGTTATGAGGGTTTAGAGACTGGTGGAACTGGCTACCTGATCACAGCCACGCCCAACTTTTAAAATGTACCTGGCAACAAAATTCATGCCAATATGACACCTGTCTGCTTAGGAAATTCCTGACGAAACACAGAAGGGCAGGCTTGGGATCTTAATAGTGTTGTGACTGTGATTTCCTTAGGAGCCTCTCTGGAAAAGGCTCAATACTCTTTTCTCACTTGTTTGCCAGTTGGAATTTGAAGGGAGCTTGATAACTGTGTTCTATGTGGATCCAGCATTACAACTGATAAGGTAAGGGCAATTATATCTCTTTGTTTGATCATTAAAGTCAGAGTATAAAGAAATCTCCTACTACTCCATCTTCTCTTTCAAATGTAGATTACTAGGGCAATCTTGCCAGTGTATTTCAGGATCTTGAACTTGAGGGATAGAATTGTCTGGTGCCTGCTCTAAAAAGAGATAGCCAGCCCCTGCAATAACTGTCGGTACAGTTTCTGGCTAATGAAATGCAGAGAAATGAAGAAGACGGTGAGCTGTGCTTGTGTGGTAACAGGTGATTTCAGAGGAAAATGTCAAAGCAGCTCATCTCCCAAGGCCCTACATGATGATGTTTTAGTAGCCACTTTTATTCAGAGATTTAAATTTATGAAAAGAGAATCATAATGACATCTTAATTGCTCTGAAGATGTCTTTTCAAAAGAATTGTCACAGGAACAGTTCCTTCAGAGGAACAGAGAAACCAAAGGTGTTTGGCTTTTTGTGAAAGAGTTGAGGAAAGCCTTCTGTCCTAGAAGTTAACATTTATGGATCTCTCTGGCAAATAATAGTCTCCGTTTCAAGTCCATTATGTTTGATGAGGATTCAAAAAGTCTTAATCGAATCTAGCAGTCATTGCTGCTTCTTTCTTTCCTAATCTCCCTGATTTTGAATTATGAGATCTTTATTTCTTAAAATAAAACATCATTTGTTAAAGCCTTTTCAAAATTAAGACTAAAACCATCACAACTAATTGTTTCTTGGCATCAAATAAACAAATTTTTAAAGTTTGATAAATTGTTTGTAAGCTCTAATCAAGTGGGTAGAGTCATAAAAGAGGGGAGGGAACCCACTGAAACAATATATGTAATTTGTTTGCATTAGTATTTGAGATAATTATAAAGCAAGTGTTCAAAAGCTGTCCTTTATACCAGAAGGGGGAAAGATAGGAGAGGAAAAGCATAAGAACACCCAGCCATTGTCAGCTGCTCTCTAAAATATTGCTGGATTCACAATTGTCGAACATTAGCATTACTAAGAATGCCGGGGACAGAGTGTCACGTTGAATGTAGAATGATGACTTCATAGGAAGGCAAAGCTGAGGATATGACCAGTTTGCAGTCACAGAAAAATCAGCTTTAATTAATTTGAGTGCCAGCTCTGTGTATAATTACACAGCATGAGAGTTTGCATGCAAATGCAGAAATGCTGATTGTTCAAATACTTGCACTTGCTCATTAATACGTTGGGACTAAGCAGGGCTGGCAAGCAGACAGGGTACGGCACACACGGTGCCTGCAGGCTAATTTGTATTATACTGTAGTTAGCAAACAGATTTCAGATGTTTCTCCTTTCTTTAAATAATAAGCACAAAAATACGTATGTCATTTTCATCGGTGACATACCTTGTTTTCTTTTCGATTAAAATAAAATGTTTTGGGTTTCTGCAAAAGTGTTGAGGGTACATTAAACATAACTAGAACACTGATTTATAACCATTTGATATCAGTAACACTGATGCCAGGTCTGGGATATTTCTATTTGACATTTCATGTAATTGTCCAAACTGATCATATTTCATAATTGGTGAAACTATATTCAAACAATATAAGTTTATGATTAAATCCCATGGATGAACAAAGGGAGAGACACAGCTGTATTGCCTACTTGTCTGTCAAATCCAGTATCTTGTAGCCAGCATTGGCTAGGTCCAGAAGCTTCAGTAGGACTGATTTCTTTGTGAAAGTACCTAATCCTAAAATGTCCTGTGGTGAGATTTTCCATTCTGACCACTGAATCTTTTCAGAGATTAGCTTCAACCAAATGCCCAACTACCTTGACAACACCCTAGGGGAAAAAGTCTGCCTAAATCACTATGCCAGGAACATCTGACAATTTATTAAGGAAATTGCATTAAAAAAAAAGGGATTTGCCCAAGTTCTCCAAATCTGGTACTACTATCAATGCTGTCAGTTTTCTTGCCAACATTTCAATGTGTTTCAGTTCTACAAATATTTATACAGCACCCATTTCTGTTAGACACTGGAAAGCAGAGGATATACCATAGTAAGCCAGATAGATACAGTCTCTGCATTGGCTATCTCTTTTCTCCCAGGAATTGTCTCAGGAAGGAACCTAACTCAGTTCCCTGGGAAATACATGCTTTTAGCAGTCATTACCTTGGGGAAAACCCACATTACAGAAACTTGAATCTATGGCCTTCCATAAATACAGTTTTCATGGTCCTTCTGGGAGCCTGACTTGCTCTCTGATATTCTTTCAACCCTATTCTTGTGTAAGATGAAGGAAGCTACCTCTGCCTTGAGGGTTGAATGGAAATTTAAAGGATATGTGAAAGAGTCAATCAGGCAAGCCCAAAAGTTTCAAAGGAATAGATTGAACAGGAAGGCTGTCATAGCTTTCCCTGAAAGCCTATATCTGTAAGAATAGTCATTTCTCAAGGAAAAAAAGGTGAACATGCATGTACGTGGATATAGGGCACTTTACACCATTGGGTCTAACCAAAAGTAGGCAGGCATCTACCTATGTGTTTTCACTATGACCAGCTGAGGAACACCAGCTAGACAGCATCGCCCTTTCTTTCTAAAAAATCTGCCAATGTACATGTACAAAGATGGAAGGTGACAATAAAAACACTCATACATACCACCTAAGCTTCCACTTCACTTTCAGAGTAGTCATAGCCTTCTCATGCCACATATCACAAATATGCAACAAGGAAGAAGAAAATCCAGGATGGTGAAAGAACTCAAGGGTATCTTCATGATGTACAACACAGTAATTTCAGAACAGTGGTTTTCAGAGAATAACTATGAATTGCAAGTACCCTGAGCTCAAACAACTTTTCCATATAGCTATGTCATGGTCAGACACACATGATTAGGAAACAAAAGAAAAAGAAAAAGAAATTTCCAAAATATGTATGAATTAAGAAAATAACATCTTGCTGGAATCAAAATATTAAAAAATATTTGCTATGTGGATTATTGGTATCTTTACCAAGGAGAGTTAAAAAACATCATAGGGGTTTTTGCCTATAAGAAATGAATTCTAATGGGGTTATGGTAATATATGAAAGGAACCATATTCACAGATGATGCAAGTAATTTAATAAAGCTATTAAGGGATAGGAAAGAAAGATAATATATTTGTAAAGAAGAAAGAAGAGAATTTATTCTGGAGCTAGAAAATTTTCAGGAAACCTGAGAAAACTCTAGCTACAGAGATCAAGAAAGCATGTAACCCAGTGTAGAAGCACAACACACTGGGGTAGTTCAGGATGGTCAATCGCCCTGATTAATACAGCGTGAGAACCACAGAAAGAATGAAAGCAGCCAGTGAGTCAGCAATGATTAGGTCAACAAGAACTGTTTCCTGAGATTTGTGGGCTGCAATATGTATTCCATAGAAGACATATTTCAAGGACATGAGAAGAATGAAGGGGAGAATAATTGAAGATAGCAAATGTGAGGAATCTGTACCCAGAAAGTGAAGCAGAAGAAGTAAGCAAGGAAAGTTTTAGGCAAGTGGAGATTTGACGATGTTTGTAGAAGGGAAGAAATTAGTGGAGCAGGGGCAATTCGAGTTGTTAGGGGAAATGTGTCATTAATGGAACAGGAGTTGGGGAGAATCCAGGTAGTTATATGCTAGCTAGAGAGTTTTGTTTTCTGTTGTTGTTGTTGTTATCTTATTCCAAGAGAGAAGGACAGGAAAAGAGGATGGTGTCAGGAAATCTGAGGTGGAGGCGAGGAAAGTTATGAGAGTATGTGCTAGATGCCTTTGGTCCGGTGTGGACATTGGTGAGATCATCTCCTGGGAAAGTAAGTATAGGAAAGGGTGGAAATGACATAGAGATAAAAACAACTTCATTCTCGTGCTGAAGAAAAGGGAGAGCAAAATAATTTAAAACAATTTACAATGAAAATGGGTAAAAGAAAATGTAAGGAGAATGAAGAAATGGAAACTGGTTATTGTAAAGTTTCACTTAAACATTAACTTGTGCCAAGGTTAAATGAGTAATGAGTCTGGACTTGGGATTACCTAACAGTCTCTAAGTTTACATTTTCCAATATCAGCACACCAAAAGTAATGGGTTTTTTGTTTGTTGTTTGTTTGTTTTATTTTTAGTTTAGTGCTCTTGTATTCTACACTAAGGAAGGAAGTGTGGGGCAGATATCTGCATATGAAATACAGGAGGCCAGTAAGCCACAAAAGAGCTTAGTCTTTAAGGAAAAACCCATCATCTCTCTGGAGCTACCCCTTCCCCCTGCTTATCTTTGGCCTTGCTGGTAACAGTAAATTTATTTATTTAACTATGTGAGACAAGCCTGTATGGGGATGCTTAGGCCTCCCTTCATCATCATACTTCCCCTCTTACACAACCCAGATTCCTGTTGGCTCATACCACCTAGGTGAAACACCAAATTCAGGGCAGCTATCTCCTAAAAAGCAGTTAAATCTAATACCTATGCATTGCTTGGCAAAAAAGGAAGGCCCCAAAGGTCTGATTGTCTGCTTAATGCATCTGGAATTACCATTAACATTTAGGATAGGTGCATTCTTAGGCTTAACTGGCTAGTCTGGTTTTCCTGCCTCAAGACAGAGCATAGCATATCAGTCACTAAGTGGCTGCCAGTGGACACAGGGCATCCCCTGGGAGTGGCGGGCCTGGGTATGGTCTAACAGGGGCGCTGAGCATTGAGATTCCTGGAGAGATTGGTGGTAGTGGTATGTGGATGTCTGGGCCCTCAAGGACCAGATAGTAATCAGTAGGAAAAGGAACAAGACAAAAATGGTCTCAGAATACGTCCAGCCTGCCATTTGCTGCTGCTTCCAATTTCCTACATCTTTGGTCCACTTTCTCTGCTTTCCTCTTCCCCACCTTTCCCAGATCCCAAGTCTAAGGGTCCTGTTGACCAGGTAAAAGAGTTTGTAACATATAGGAAATAGAGAATGTTGAAGATTTTTAAACAAAGGAATGAAATTCACCTTAATTCAAAACCAAGGATTTCTTGAGGAGCTACTTTATATCAGGCACTGGAGTGTATATGGGGGATTTGAAGATAAACATGTCAGGCCTTTTACTTAAGGAATTTATCATCTAATGGAAAGACAAAACTGTTAAACTCAAATGCTGGATGACATAGAGGCACTGAAGAGAGGAAAAGAGGATGATGACAGCAAAAGACACTTCTGCAGAAAAAGAAAAATATTAGCAAAAGAAATATCTGAAGCAAATGCATGTATATATGGGAATTCACATAAATATGAACAAAACCGTGGTTTTTTTTTTTTTTCAGTTTTATTTATTTATTTATTTTTTGAGACGGAGTCCCGCTCTGTCGCCTAGGCTGGAGTGCAGTGGCGCCATCTCAGCTCACTGCAACCTCCGCCTCTCAGATTCAAGCAATTCTCTGCCTCAGCCTCCTGAGTAGCTGGGATTACAGGCACCCGCCACCACACCCAGCTAATTTTTGTATTTTTAGTATTGGCCAGGCTGGTCTTGAACTCCTGACCTTGTGATCCACCTGCCTCAGCCTCCCAAGGTGCTGGGATTACAGGCATGAGCCACCACGCGCAGCCCTGTGTATTATTTTTCTCACTGCAATGTATAATGTTATTTGGATGCAGAAAAGCCTACAGGTGTGCATCACCATGCCAGGCTAATTTTTGTGTTTTTAGTGGAGACAGGGTTTCACCACATTGGCCAGGCTGGTCTCAAACCCCTGACCTCAGGTGATCTGCCCGCCTCTGCTTCCCAAAGTGCTGAGATTACAGGCATGAGCCACCGTGGCAGGCTAGGAGCAGCTCTTAAATGGCTAAATTCCTGTAGCCAGGTCAGCCTGTGAAAGAACAGCAGGAAGTCAGCCTATAGAAAAGAGGTGATGGGCTGGGCGTCATGGCTCACACCTATAATCCCAGCACTTTGGGAGGCTGAGATGGGAGGATCACTTGAGGCCAGGAGTTTGAGACCGGCCTAGGCAACAGCAAGATTCCATCTATAAAAAATGTAAAAGGTTATATAAGCATGGTGGTAGTCTCAGATATTCAGGAGGCTGAAGCAGGAGGATCGCTTGAGCCCAGGAGTTCGCGATTTCAGTGAGCTGTGATCATGTGAGCTATATGCACTCCAGCCTAAGAGACAGAGCAAGACCCTGTCTCTAAAAATAAAAATTTTAGGGCCGGGCATGGTGGCTCACACCTGTAATCCCAGCACTTTGGGAGGCTGAGGTGGGCAGATCACGAGGTCAAGAGATCGAGACCATCCTGGCCAACGTAGTCTCTACTAAAAATACAAAAATTAGCTGGGTGTAGTGGTGCACGCCTGTAGTCCCAGCTACTTGGGAGGCTGAGGCAGGAGAATCACTTGAACCAGGGAGGTGGAGATTGCAGTGAGCGGATATAACGTCACTGCACTCCAGCCTAGTGACAGTAGAAGACTCCATCTCAAAAATAAAAATAAAATAAAAATTAAAAATGTTTAAAAATGTTTTTTAAAAGGGATGGAAAAGAGGATATAAATGGTGGAGATACCTTAGAGGAGAAATTGACAGAGTTTTGCATATTATTGCAGAGAGAGACAGGAAAGCTGTCATACTTGACTTTAAGGTTTCAAACCTTGGTGATGACATTTTTGAAAAAATAGGAAACAAAGGAGGAGATGTAAGTGTGAGAGGGATGATAACGAATCCAATTTGGACATAATGAGTGTTTCAGGTGCCAGAGCTTGTCTTTCCAGAGAAGAGCAGAGTGCAGGTGGAAACCTGTATTTAGCACTGAGGAGACTCAGGGCTAACAGCAGAGCTGTGGGCATCCTCTGCAGACAAGACCCAAAGGATAGGTGAGATTGTCAACGAAAGAGAGAACAGGCGAGAAAAGGGCTAAGGAACAAACTTTTAGATCACATACACATAGAATGCAAAGAGGAAAGAGACAGAAGTTGCAGTCACACAGTTAAAAAGAAAACTGAGAATGTCCCAAGAAAGGAAGAAAGGGTGGAGAGTTTCTGGAAGCAAGGCCTGATCAGGTAACAAGGAGGAGACACAGACAAGGAAGATGGAATATGAGAATATTAGATGTCACAATGACTTAGTCATGGATGACTTTCAGGAGAGAAATTTCATGAAGAGATTTCTCTTCATAGGAAGAGAAGTCATAAGCTGGGTGATAAGGACGTACCAAATGGTTCTAATGTATTTTAATATTGAAACAAAAGCAAAGCATTAAGCTTTCCAGGGGTTTAGCCCTAAACTGGAGGAACAGAAGATAAGAAGTAGGGACTACCTCAAAGGGTAAGGGAAGTAGTACCAATTTAACTTGGTCTGCTGCACCATTTTACCCAACCAGAGGCCTGTTGTAATCCTGGTTTCTCTCAAGCTGTTACTTCCCATCCTCAAGTGAAGGTGGGTGGTGGTTAATGGGGAAAGACTTGATGACTAAGGTTAATTATTAGAAAAATAAATACAGTGTACAATTATCTGGGGGGAAAAAAAGGATGACTAAGGCCATAAATCCACAATTAGGCTCTTCCTACAATTCATGCTTAGGAATTAAAGGAATTTTCCCCTAAGAATGTCATCTCCACTCCACCCACTGTTCATGGTCTATTTTATCTTTCTGAATACAGTCTATCCTCATAGGAGAATGTACAAATTTCTTGTTTAGTATGGCCTGCCCATAGGAAAAGAACTTGATGATAATCCTTTCAGTGAAGGTATGTTCCTTGGCTCCTGGTAATTTTTAAAGGCTATAGAATTCTCACAATAGCTTTGCTATCTATGTACCTAATTCAGTGGTCAGTCTCCTGACCTTATTATACTCAGTTTAAAAACCATGATGATCTGGACAATCCTAAATGAATGTGCATCTTTCCTTGGCTTTTGCTTGAATGTATGTCGTTGTTGTTGTTGTTGCATCCCCATGTTGGATGCTCAGTGCTCAGGTCTACCCCAAGCAATCTGATAACAAATAGCACCATATTACCTGTGAGTAGAATATTATTTTTGCCCTATTCAAATACTTTTTTTATTAGCCACCCACAAACCCTCTTCAACTACATACAGATACCTGTTTAACTGTGCAGCTGAGGTGTGGTATCTAGCTTGCTGGAAGAGAATATAATTATGTTTTTACCTAATAGGTAATCTCTGTGTTATCCAAGAGTTATGTATGGGGAATATGAATTATCCATGTGCCACATGAACAAAGCATTCAATTGCACTTAGCTTGTGTTCTTCTTTTCAAATATAAGTAGCTATTTTAAATGCCTATGCTTGTTCTCTATTTCTTTTTAGTTGTAAGAATATCTCTGCCACTTACATAATTTTTGCAAACTTTTAATTTTTGTGTATATGTTTGTGTACATATACACAAACACACACACACATACACACACGCTCTGAAGCACTCAAGGAGGCACCTTCATAAACTTGCCCTGCATGGTTGCTGGTTTATCCATCAAAGAAATCATTACCAAGAGAATGCCTTGCTTTATATGCTTACTAAATTTTTTAAAAATGCTTTTCATTATATTTATGCAAACATAACTTGGCTAGCTCATAATTTACCAAATGCAAGCATTTGTCAGGGTTATTTCCAGTCACTCAGAAAAATGTGCCTTTGTATATTTTGATTATTTAAAGCAATATTGTTTCCATTATGCGTATCTGTTGCCAGAACAGCATGACTGTCTTGACTGAATGAGGAAGTGGGAATGCTCTTAATTTTCATACATGCATCTGCAGAAGTACTTTTGATTGTTTAGCCAATGCACAGATAATGATGTAGGCGATGTAGGCATAAATGTTTTTGCACACATTTATTTTCCTTGGCACTTCAGAAGAGAAGGGTAATGCAAAGGGTAATTACATATACTATTTTTTGCATTAAAATTTACATATATCTATAGATATATATATTCTAAATTGTAAGCTGAGGAAATGTTTAATATTTTGAAGCATAAACATTAGGATGGACTCCTTCTATAGAAATCTCTGTTATGTGATCACATTTTATTTATATACTTCAGCTAAACAGTTTTCTTTCTTTATGTTTAGCTTTGGGCTTGTATAAGCTTTCTACCAAACTCTAAAGTTCTTAGCGATCAAATAGTGCCATTCAAACTTGCTTACCTTGCCTTGAAACACATCAACTTACTTGCTCATTAGATGGGTCCATTATTTTCCAAGGGGACAGGAAAGGAAAACAGACAAGGTATTAGAGACCACTCTTCTGAATATGGTCTCACCATAATTATAGAATCAAACATTTTCTTTCTGGGTTACTATATTTCATTGAATCTAAGATGCTATCAATGGTAAGATGTACCCTTATTTTATATTCTAAAAAGAAAAACTAAAACTCTGCCAATGAAACTATGATATACTATTGATTGAAAAAGTTATCCTCATTTCAGTGAAGTCATTAGGGTAATACAAAAGTAATTGTGGTATTTGCCATTAAAAGTACTGCAAAAGCAGCAATTACAGTTGCACCAACCTAATGGGAGACAAGATCCATTTTACAATGGATAAAATAGGCTTTATGGAATAATTTAGAGAGCTTTAGCTCTTGGGTATAGTATGTTAACTATATCAGCCAACTCAATGGTGCTCCTTTCCTGCAAGAGACTATCTCCTCTATTCAGTGAGATTAAAAAAATGTACTATGGATTCCAAATTGATTCTGCTGTTTCCCATGTACAGAGTTATCAAGAAGATATTTTATCTTTTAAGAGAGATGACTTTGGCTTGAAGGAAGCAGAATAGTATAAAAAGTAAACACAAAAAACAAAACAAAACAAAAAACCTTAGTGTTTGGAGTTTTTTTTTTTTTTTTTTTTTTTTAAATTTAAACTTTATTCTTGTTTCTGTGAGTCCTTAGGCTATGGGTTGATCTAGCTGACACATGATTTCCCTACTCACTGTCTCCTCAGTTCCCAGTTTTTCTGCCCATCAGTCTGTCTTCTGCATACCATTAAGAGGCATTTGAAATTTTGAGGGGGGTTAAAATATCATTTAAGGTTATGCCTTAAAATATCATTATAAAACAATATTAAAAAATGGTCAACCAAGCTTTAAAAAATTTTTCAAAACATGTTAAAAACTATGCTATTCCTAACAAATTATTGTCAAATGTATACATTATAATGAAAGAAGTAAAGTCAATTGTTTGGCTATCAGAGAAGGGACTTACAGAGAAATAACTGGTTCCCGACCCCCTCACCACTTCAACTTGATTTAATTAGTTGATTAATTATGGCTGAACAACTAATCACCTGTGGCCTGTCTCCTTATCTGTTTTGGAGATAGGCATTATGAGGCAAGAAACAAAGCTAGGGGGAAATATTAAATTGCAATTTAATTGTTTTCACATATTGCATATCAAGATATTTTCTAATGTGTCAGATTCTTCTGGCATTATAGGCAATATTCACTTACTCAACACTCATCCATCTGTTAAATAAACCCATATGAAGCACCTCACGAGTCTCAGGTACTCTGGATAGAAGGATGAACAGTGCTGCTTCCTATAGCAGTGGTTCTCAAACTTTTTGAGCTAAGAACCCATTTCTACTCTCAAAAATTATTGAGGATTCCAATAACTCTTGTCAGTCACGGTGGCTCATGCCTATAATCCCAGCACTTTGGGAGGCGGGCAGATCACTTGAGGCCAGGAGTTTGAGATCAGCCTGGCCAACATGGCGAAACCTCATTGCTACTAAAAATAGAAAATATTTGCCAGGTGTAGTGGCGCACACTTGTAGTCTCAGCTACTCAGGAGGTTGAGCTATGAGAATCACTTGAATCTGGAAGGTGGAGGTTGTAGTGAGCTGAGATCATGCCACTGCACTCCAGCCTGGGTGACAGAGAGACACTGCTCAAAAAATTTAAAAAAAAAAAATCAAGAACTTTTATTTTTTGTGAGTTACATCTCTCAATATTTACCACATTAGAAATTAAAATGAGAAATTTTAAAATATTTAATTGTTAACTCAATATTTATGAAGAAAATCAGCCTTGCACAGATACTACATGCAAAAAAGGAAGAATATTTTAATAGCCTTCTCAGATAAATGTGCTATTCTTCTTTGATACTGAATAAAACTTTGACAAATAGTTTATTAAAGGTTAGTTGCGAGGTGGAATCTGAAACCATATCAATGAACATTTAAAAATCTGCTGCATTAAAACACATTGGTTAATCTTACATTTTGAATAGATTTTTAACCAATATACTACATGCATGATTTTGCAACATCATGCATTGGTCATTTGGAAAGTATTGTTTCACTGAGTTATGTAGATTTCTCATATGTCAGCATATTTCATAAAACATTTTAAAGGAATCACCACTGTTAATATCAACACAAAGCTTATCAGAAAAGTCTTTACATATTAGGAAGCTGTAAAGTTCACAGTGACAGGTACAAATTGTTCTTCAGGTTACAATTCTTGTCTGCATGTTTGGATTTTATCATTGGCAATAAGTACTATTGATTATTTTCCTTGAAGTGATTTGGCTTGCTTTCATTCATTGTTTAAAAAATATCTGCACAACACCTAAATCTGAATAACCATCATTAGTCTGTCAGTTGCTTTTTAAAGTAAAAATGGTATTTCATGAAGAGAGCAGCTATGTCAGGTTATAACTCAAACATTTATCGCGTAAGTGCTTTTCCTCAAGACAGTCAGACTTTGGTAGTCAGTGAAAGTGCTTTTTGCATGCATCCATTTTGTCATATAGAATATTAAAGATGTATATTCAGAGATTTAGATTTCATAAAATTAACAATGATTTCATTGTTTTTAAAAAGACATCCTTAATTAAAATTGGTATTTTTTGTTTGTTGTTTGTTTTGTATTGTTTTTGTTTTTGTTTTATTGCAAGTGTGAGGTGGCTATATGACTATAGTGCTACATATGGTTTGGTGCCACAGTTTTAATTTATGCTAAGATGTTAGCAGTTTTTTTCTATCATCATTGCAAATGTCAACAGAGTGAAAAAGGCAAATAATGTCTTCGTATGATATTGAAAATAGATTTGACTTTATAAATCCCCCTGAAAGTGTCCAGGGACCCCAGAGGATCTGCTGACTTCACTTTGGGAACCTACTCTAGAGATTCAAAGGTTAAGGGAGAAGATAGATTAATAAACATGAATTTTCAGTGATTTGTAATAAGTACAGTGAAAGAGGAAAGCGAAAAAATATTTTCAGAGCACTTTCTAAAGGAGAATACATCTGAGTGTGATACTGAAGAACACCCAAGTGTCAGCCAAGTAAAGAAGGAAGTCTTTGGCTAATTGAATCCTGTGCCTGGGAATATGATTTCTGTTTTCATTTTACCAATGCTTTCTAAAGTCTAAAGACATCTCAACCATATGGTTTCTATATGGCAATTGGATACAAAAAAAAAGTATGCCCAGTCAAGTAAGGCCATTAATAAACAATTACCATTCAAGGTTGAGTTGCTATGGGAATTTGGAAGGAAGGACCTGGAGAGCTGCATGAGATTCCATGTTGTATTGCATAGACATTTTTATGTGGTAAGCCAGATGTCATCTTTCAAGTACTTTTGGGCTCTGTGTCCCAATAGAAATGAATTCAAATCGGTCTTCATCAATGTGACCTGACAAGATGTCATTGAACTATTTTAACTAACACTGAAAAAAGGTGAAATTACTGACATGGATTGAATTCCTAACATATGACTTGGTGACCTTACAGATATGATTATATTTAATTATCAAATAATTCAATAGGTATCACAATATCCCTATATTTAAGACCAAGAGACTGAGGATCAGAGACATTAAGTAATACGCCAAAGGTTACAAAAGCACATAGTATACAGAACTGGCCTCTAAGCCAGCTGTGTCTAACTGGGAAATCACTGTTCTTTCTCAAACTGGGATATATATAACTGGGAACAGGCAGAGTTATATCAAGTGTAAGATAAGCCCCAGAAAACACACTGCTTATCATGCTGGAGCACCAATTTACCTGGATGGTGGATTTTTTTTTTTTTTTTTTTTTTTTTTTTTTGAGACAGAGTTTCGCTCTGCTGCCCAGGCTGGAGTGCAGTGGCATGATCTCAGCTCACTGCAGCCTCTGCCTCCCGGGTTCAAGTGATTCTCCAGCCTCAGCTTCCTGTGTCGCTGGACTACAGGGATGCACCACCACTCCCGGCTAATTTTTTGTATTTTTAGTAGAGATGGCGTTTCACCATGTTGGCCAGGCTGGTCTCAAACTCCTGACCTCAGGTGATCCACCCACCTTGGCCTCCCAAAGTGCTGGGATTACAGGCATGAGCCATCATGCCCAGCCTGATAGTGGATTCTTATAATTTTTTTTTAATTAAAAAAACCCAGATATATAATGAAATGGAATGAAAATTATTTGAAGATGGAGACTTCCAAGGCATTCCATCTTGAGAGGGAAGGACCTAGGATCTTCCTAGAGCATCCAAGAGTCAGAGTTCATAGTCCTCTGCATTGATGGAACTTTTGAGACACATCCTGAGACATGCATTTTTATGTCAGACAAACCAATGTGTTTTGCTGAGTAACTAGACCAAATGCTGTTCAGTTAGTGTGCAAAGCAGTCTAAAAGTGCTCCTATTTCCTGATTGTTGTGGGTATAACACACATTTCTAAGCATGTTTCACAGATGTGACATCAGCATGTACCAGAAGAGGTAAGGTTAGAAGGGAAGAAACGATTAACTCTAATATTTACAAACAGCCACTAATGGTCAATGATAGTGATGATGATGAGAATGAGTATGATGAAAATGATATTTTCTGAGTATCTACCATGTGCTGAGCACTATGCATAAATTCATCATCTTAAGTAAACTGCACAACGATCTTGTAAGTTGATCTTAATGTCCCCATTTGTATATGTACCCAGACATAATACTATGCATTTGTGTTATCTCAACAAGTCTGTGAGCTATTATTATCCATATGCTGCTGACAAAAAATTGGTCTCAGAGTGGATAAGTAATCGCCCAAGTTTATACAGTAAGTAAATGATGGAAATATGCAAAGACTCGGAGGTGCCTGTCTCAAAAGCCCTAGATCATTCCATGCCATGCTGCCTTGATATTAGGTAGAGATACTGTATTAATCTGTTCTCACGCTGCTAATAAAGATGTAGCAGAGACTGGGTAATTTATAAAGAAAAAGAAGTTTAATGGTCTCACAGTTCCACATGGCTGGGGAGGCCTCACAATCACATGGCGGAAAGTGGAGGAGGAGAAAAAGCATGTCTTACAGGGCAGCAGGCAAGAAGGCGTGTGCAGGGAAACTGCCCTTTATAAAACCATCAGATCTCATGAGTCTTATTCACTATCACGAGAACAGCATGGGAAAATCCTCTTCCAATGATTCCATTACCTTCCACCAGGACCCTCCCACGACACGTGGGGATTATGGGAGCCACAATTCAAGATGAGATTTGGGTGGAAACACAGCCAAACCATATCAGATACCTATATAATTTATCATTTAAATTTGGATACTTTTGAAAGTAAAAGTAGATACTACTAATAATTGTGCCAGAGCAAGAGACATAAATTAAGATTGCCTCAGAAAATAAGGAATAGTTACCTCACTATTAGGCAAAGATAGAGGCTGAGTGGTATCAAACTTCTTAAAAATATATGCATCAAGATATTTCTTTATTTTAAAATATTGACTAATCATTTCACCTCAAGCAACCTTTTATCGTATGGGGCAGAGCAGGGAGAAAGCACATATGTATGCTTAATACTCAAGAAATAATTTTTACCTAGCAATTTATAGAGTAAAAAACCTGCATCATTTTGATACATTTTTATACACAATATAATAGAAGTCAGGTACAAAACTCTAAAGGGATAAAGAAGATTTAGAAAATCCTAATTCAGTTTTAGAAATTAATGAATGTGGCACTTACTATATGCTGAAATATTATAACTTACTGACGGAGGGGAAAGAATTTTGAGAAGTGTGTTACATACTTGAATATTTCCTATTTCAGAAATAATCCTGTAACAATAACTTGAGACAGTTTTACGTAATTGTGGCAAGTAGTCACTCCACCTTGATTCAAGTACAGGTTTGGGCACTTTTTTTTCTTTTGTAGTTGCTTCTACTCAATGTATCATAGGTGTAAGTCCTTAATTTCTCTCCAGTAAAAGAAGAATAGCTTATAATTTCTTTTGTTTCTTTTTCTTTGATGCAAGAGTTCTCTCCTCCCAGTTTTTAACCTGCTTTATTCAGACATTTTTTCTGCTCTTTTTTTTTCTTTTTTACTCCTCAGTAGATTTACATAAAGTTAAGTGACTTAAGCTGTTTGTGACATTATTTTTGGATTTTACTGCTTCTTGCTTTGGCTGCTCCTGATCATATCCAGATTTATTTTCTAGAGGAAGCTAATTTAGTAAAAAAAAAATTTTTTTTTTTTGGTAAAATAAGTACTATAAGCTTTCAACCAAACAGGGCACTCAAATGTACAGAAGAAAAAGCCACATTTATTCACAAACAGATGGGTTTTTCTTTTTTCCTTTTTTTAATTCTAAAGAGACATATATATATTCTTGAGTAATACAATATGTACTAGCTTTGAACAAACATTTTATGCAGACATTAGGTCTACACAGGAGAAAAAGCACCAGCTCAAGTAATATAATTTACCACTGTGAGATTTTTCTGTTAGTGTGTATATGCATCTTGTAAATTCTTGTGCTTCAAGTTGCCTTTCAACCTTTTCAAATCATCCTTATGAATCTTTTCAGTTGGCTGGATATAAGAAAAGGAGACTTTTCTCATGAATGAATATGAGAGTTATTATGTTAAGCATGGAGTAAGAGTGTGCTGAGCACTTAATGCGACATGACATGCCTGGTACTCCCCACAAGCTTACCTTCAAAAGGATGAGACAGAGACAAATATAGCTCTGCATACATGTCAAATGGCCAAGTGCTGAGGGGGAAATATCTCTTATCCCCCTGCTTTTTTTCCATTGTCTCTTCATGAGACCAAGGTCACAAAACCTAATGAGGAACAGAAGTCAAAGGAAGTCGAGTTCTTAGGTCCCCTGTACAGTACCTGGATTATAATTAATAGCTGAGGTTTTGAGGCCAACCAGATCAAGAAAGGCAAGATGTTCCGTTCCCACAGGCACCTTTAAGCTTAGCAATGCTAAAGTTAGGGATAGTTTGCCTCTTCAAAGCCCCACAGCATCGTAATTGCTCAAGGTACTGAAATACATGATATCATTTCATATGAAAATGGGGCAAGGGCAGAGAGAAGAAAGACTCAAGTGCTAGAAAGAGAAGAAAGAGAAGCATTTTACTATTATATTTTTATACTAATGACCTTCACTTGGTCTCTAACACAGTCTGTCAGATCTTAAAAGTTTATTTCTAGCCTTAAAGAAAGTAGCTTGAACAGTTCATATTTCTGGATATGGCAGGCAGTGTGGTAAAGGAAAAAGCAAAGTCCCTGCAGGCAGAGAGATGTGTGCTTGATCAGTTCTGCTATAGACTTTGCATGACCTTAAGCAGCTTTCTTAGATTATTCGAGCTCTATTTTGTTATCTGTAAAATGGTGACAATAATACTTATTTCCCGGTGTTATTCTGAGTACTGAATGAGTTCTTATACCCAAAGCATTTAGTACAGGGCCTGCACGAGTTTGTGTTCATTCACTGGGTATTGCTATTGTCATTAAAAATTTAATTTTATTCTCAGAAATTACATTTTATTACTGTCATAACCTTATAGACCAAAAACAAACAGGGTAATCTGTACCTTCTCCTCCCTGTGTGGCTGGCACTTTCAGAGAAAAATCTCTTAAAAGGAAATTAAAGCAGTGCAACTACCTGTGATTTGTCAGGGTCATATAAAAGAGCTATACACCACCACCACCATCAACAACAAAATCAGTATCTAAGAACTGGATTAATCCAGGTTTAAAACCATCAAAAGAAGCATAAAAGGGTAAAACCACAAAAATCATTACATATTCTGAAAAGTATGTACAGAAGGTAAATTACATTTTGTGTGTGTGTGTGTGTGTGTGTGTGTGTGTGTGTGTGTGTGTTTTGCGGTAATAAGGAGGATTAAAGTAATATTTAAAGTGGTTAAGAAATCTGGACATGGGCTCAAATGCAACTCCACTATACAGCATTTGATCTTCAAAATAATAAAGTGTTATTTAGTTTTTGATCCTCAGTCTTCTCATCAAAAAATGGGAATAATAACAGACTTACTTCATAGGATTGTCATGAGGCTTATATGTGATACTGCATGTAAAGCAATCACTAAAATCCTGCATTAAGGATGAAATCTTGTTATTAGCATACACGAGCCTTTTGCCTCTATTTAGCATGGGTTGGTCATGTTGTCTCCATTTTCTCTTCTGGCTGTTTCTCTAAATTATCAGGACTTCCCAAAGCCAATGCTTGGAAATGTCTGCTTCTGGAACATTTGAATGCACTTGAGAACTCCCTGAGAAAGAAGCATTCTAGAGTGTAAAAGTCATGAGCCAGTTATATATGATTCTCTGGTTAAGTCCACAGGAACCCAGTCTGGGCTTCTCTCCTTTGGAAAGAGGTACAGCATGGCTCCCAAAAGGCCAACTACAAGTCAAAGGCCATGCATGATGTTTTGACTTTTCACCATCAAAATTCATCTATCAGTGAGGCACAGTTCATATGACTAATCTTGTTTGATTTGGCAATGAAGTGAAATGTCAATAGGCTTCCTATTTTGACTGAAATTATTAAATATACCAAAGGGAATATTACATGTGTGTTAGTCATCCCAGAATAAAGATGAGCATACATCCCTGAAAACTTCAACTCCGCTAATGGGATAATGGATCACCAGAATATTTTATATTTCAAATGCATACTTTGTTCACATTCTTGCTTCACTTGGAGAATTGTGTCACTGTTGCCAAAGTCTTGGGTTTCCTTTACTCCATGCCTGGATTCTCCATTGACACTAATGGGAATTTCACCTTCCAGCACAAGACAATATATGGAACTAAAATGACAATAGCAGAAGGAAAATAATACATTTTGTACATTGTGCTACAGAATATTTTTTTGACTGTTTCTGTTATAGTCATTGACTATTGCTAAGAAAGAGCCATTTGGAAACGCAAAAACATATTGTCTCTGAGGCTAGTCTTTTGAAAACATACTTTTACCCTTACATGTCATCACAAATTACATAAAAGAATAATTATAGATCAATCTACATAGTTTTAATTTTGTGGTTGGTTAATTATAAAAGCATACCTCTCTGGCACTGCCATTAGTCTATAAGGTACGTGTGTCTTGCTCTGTGGCAAGGTCGGAGTGCAGTGGTGTGATCTCGGCTCACTCCAACCTCCGCCTCCTGGGTTCAAGTGATTCTCCTGCCTCAGCCTCCCGAGTAGCTGGGACTACAGGCATGCGCCACCATGCCCAGCTAATTTTTGTATTTGCAGTAGAGACGGAGTTTCACCATGTTGGCCAGGATGGTCTCGATCTCTTGACCTCATGATCTGCCTGCCTTGGGCTCCCAAAGTACTGGGATTACAGGCGTGAGTCACCGCATTTTGGGAGAAAAGATTGTCCATATTTTCTTAAGGAAACATAATGCAAAATCTGCCATTTACTGAAATTAAAAGTATGATGAAATTTTTGTAGTTCATGTTCACACATTAGCAATAACCTGTAGAGCTATGATTTGATAGAATGTAGCATTAAAAAAAAAAAAAAAAATCCTCTGTGAAAGAAGAACAGATACAAACCCCATTTATATGAGTGACCAAATGTCAAAAATGTAGTAAAGTGGTTTGTGGACTGTCCTGTTCATTATTTTGCTGACTTGGAAACCTTAAAGTGTTTTGTATCCTTTTCATTATCTAAAAAATTATGAATTGTAATGGAATTTACACAAAAATCCTCCTGGAGAGTGGAGACTTTACTGCATAGTCAGCTTTGCCTTATAATCCAATCTTCCCCAATGCAGTTGGTATGGCAGTTGCCAAACTCAAACAGCAGGATCTCTTTTGTAAAGAAAAGTATGAATTTGAGCTACAAAATGAGCAGAATATTTTTCTATTACTCTGGATGTTTCCTCTTGCTGAGTTTACATGAGAAGTCTAGCAGGAGATGTTATTAAACAGCCTCAGAAATTAGCCCCAAAACAATTATCTTGGTTTAGCTATGGAAAAAGACACCAGAGGCTTAATGAAAAGAGCATTTGAATTTTTGTGATTGAATATCTGTTGGACACCTCTGTAGTTATTAACGCTTATGGATAGGATTTCAGATTTTTAAAAATTATTTTTAATTGAATTGGTTTTGGAAAACTGGAGATTAAAAACAGTTTTCAAGCCTGTGTTAAGAGATCCCAAAGCAAACTGAGAAATAATGGATTCTTTAAAAGTTTGGTTTAAACCTTGCCTCCTGGCAAGGAATATACCCTTTTCAACATAAATCAGAGTTTTCATATTACAATAGATTTATAGAACTAAGTAAGAAAGAATATCTCTAGTCATATAGGCCACCATACGTTCCTTACAATCATTATCTTCCAACATCCATGGCTTTCTTTGTATTTAGTAGTAAATTTGCTATGAATTAAAGCTTCCTACAGATTCCTTAAGACAATATTCCAAAAGTTACTATATTTTTCAGTTTTTTATATTTCTCTACACATAGCCAGAACATCAGGTTTCCCAATCCTGCTTCTTTCTCTGCGTTCTTTTACCATCCCAAGTAATTTCTCTATCTTTATAGTATTTGCTATTTTTAAATATTTGTTGGCTGTTATCATGTCAAATCTTAAGTTACTTAGCCAGTTTCTTTAATCTTTCCTCCCAAGCCCCTCTCCCAACCTCACCTCCCCAGTCACTTCATCATTTTTTTTTCTTTTCTCTTTACTCTCTCCAATCTTCCACATATTTCTGGAATTGAGTTTATCTAAACCGAATGCACTTTTCCAGGTGCATCATATATCATCCCCTAGGTCTGGGATATGATGGTTCTTTGTATACAGCCCAATGCTAGTGGAGTTTGTCTTTTTTTCTGATCACTGTCAGCATGTTGACTCAGAGTGTTTTTTGAACATCTCCCGCTGATTCCTGAGGGAGCCTTTCTGCAAGTGGGCTATCCTCTACCTGGTAGTCTATTTTTAAAATGTGATATGGGAGAAAACATGATTTTGTGGACTGTGTTAGAAAGCATGTCCAGGTACCACATTCCACCCCCTGCCATTTTTAGAAACAAATCTATTTTCTTGGCATTTATTTTTGTTTAACTATATTTTATTATGAAAATGTAATGGTAGCATATGCAGACAAATTGCTGCTGAGGTTGCCAGAGTGAAAACAGAGATTCTTCTAGCGGTATTACAGACGTTTTTAAAAAAGTAGTTGAAAAGGCCAGCACTGAAATTAAAAGCATTCTTTTTTTTTTTTTTTTTTTTTTGAGACGGAATCTTGCTCTGTCACCCAGACTGGAGTGCAGTGGTGTGATCTTAGTTCACAGTAAGCTCTGCCTCCAGGGTTCAAGCGATTCTCCAGCCTCAGCCTCCCGAGTAGCTGGGATTACAGGCCACCACGCCTGGCTAATATTTGTATTTTTAGTAGAGACGTGGTTTTACCATGTTGCTCAGACTGGTCTCAAACTCCTGAGCTCAAAGTGATCCGCCTGCCTCGGCCTCCCAAAGTGCTCAGATTATAGGCATAAGCCACTGCGCCCAGCCAAAGCATTCTTTATTTAATGTTAACAAGTGAGGTCTTTATATTTTCTTCACCTATTCATTTTTTTAAACTGCTTCTTCTGACCATCAAACTAGTTCACAGTAGGTACAAAACTGAGGGTGAGAAGCAAGAGAAAAGAAATATAAAATTAAATATGAAACTACAAAATTTTAGTAATACAAATTTCAGTTATACAGTTTTTTTCTATATCATCATAAGGAAGTACTACTCAATATAAAAAGGCTATTGTAGCTATTAGATGGAAGTAGGCTACACCGAAATCAACCACAAGTCACTTGAAGCAGTGTAAGAAAAGATTATGTAACACCTATATATCAATAAAGCAAAACTGGATAACTTGTGAGTCTGATGAACTGGGGAAAAACGCTCACTTACATATTAACATATATTTATGTTTTATATATTACATATCTTTTATATGTTAACATAAATAAATAAATATCCATGGAGTCTAAGGGGTTATCAATTATGTAAACCTACTGCCACTGATCTGATAACAGCTTTTCAGAAAATGAACTATATAAAATTTAAACAATTTTCTTTCTTTCTTTTTTTTTTTTTTAAAAAGAGCCGGGGTCTTGCTATGTTGCCCAGGCTGGTCTCAACCTCTTGGACACAAGTGATCCTCCTGCCTCAGCCTCTCAAAGTGCTGGGATTATGGGTGTGAGCCATTGCACCCGGCCAGATTTAAACAATTTATTTTTGCTAAATGACAACAGCATACATTTATCTGTATAATTACATGTCACTCTCATCTTTGAATTACAACCAAAATTTAACTCAAAACCTCTTTTAATATACTTGGAGTCACTTTTGAGGCTGTATGATGGTATCAAAGAGATAACCACACTGCTTTTAGTTCATTCACTTTCAATTATATATCTCAGTTAATACTACTTTAGTTATATATCAGAACAACAGAGCCAAATTAATCTTGAAGAAAGAAATTTATTGGCTTTTGTAAGTTAAAAATATGCAGGTAGGCCTGGCATAGTGGCTCACGCTTGTAATGGCAGCAATTTGGGAGGCTGAGATGGGATGATCTCTTGAGTCCAGGAGTTCAGGACCAGCCTGGGCAACATGGCAAAACCCAGCTCCTACCAAAAAAATACAAAAATTGCTTCTGTGTGGTCACGCCAAGCCAGCACCTGGGCCTGGAACTGGGCCGCAGCCCCTCAGCTTTGCCCACCGCCTCCCGACCATGGACCCCCGCAAAGTGAACGAGCTTCAGGCCCTTGTGAAAATACATAAGCAGGATTTGAGCATTCTGCACGCCGAGGAAATGCGCTTCCTGAGGAAGGGGGTGGAGAGCATGGGGGTAAAGTACCACCTGCTACTCAGAAATCTAAATCAGAAGAAAATACCAAGTGGAAAAAAAACCTGACAGTAAGAAGGTGCAGGAAGACTTAAAGACAGACAAACCATCAAGTGAGGAAAGTGATCTAGAAATTGATAATGAATGTGTGATTAAACCAGACACTGATGCCCCTCAAGAAATGGGAGATGAAAATGCAGAGGTAACAGAGGAGATGAGATCAGGCAAATGATAAGAAAGTGGCTGCTATTGAAGCCCTAAATGATGGTGAACTACAGAAAGCCATTGACTTATTCACAAATACCATCAAGCTGAATTTGCACTTGGCCATTTTGTATGCCAAGAGGGTCAGCGTCTTTGTCAAATTAAAGAAGCCAAATGCTGCCATCGAGACTGTGACACAGGCATTGAAATAAATCCTGATTCAGCTCAGCCTTACAAATGGCAAGTGAAAGCACACAGACTCCTAGGCCACTGGGAAGATGCACCCATGATCTTGCCCTTGCCTGTAAATTGTTTTACGATGAAGATACTAGTACGATGCTGAAAGAAATTCAACCTAGGGCACAGGAAATTGCAGAAGAAAGTATGAGCGAAACGTGAAGAGCCAGAGAACAAAGAACAGAAAGAGTTAAGACGGCTCGAGAAGAGCGTGAGAGAGCCCGGGAGGAGGAAGCCAGACCACAGTAAGAAGCTCAGGATGGCTCTTTTCCAGGTGGCTTTCCTGGGGGAATGCCTGGTAATTTTCCCGGAGGAATGTCTGGAAGGACCCAAATGCCTGGACTCAATGAAATTCTTAGTGATCCAGAGGTTCTTGCAGACACACAGGATCCAGAAGTTATGGTGGCCTTCCAGGATGTGGCTCAGAACCCAGCAAATACATCAAAATACCAGAGAAACCCAAAGGTTATGAATCTTATCAGTAAATTGTCAGCCAATTGGAGGTCAAGCATAATGCCCTTCTGATAAACAAAGCCCCTGCTGAAGGAAAAGCAACCTATATTACCTTATGGATGTCGCAATAATACAAACCAGTGTACCTCTGACCTTCTCATCAAGAGAGCTGGGGAGCTTTGAAGATAATCCCTACCCTTCTCCTCCAAATGCAGCGTTTTACAGTGATTTGCCATTAGGGTATTCATTCAGATAATATTTTCCTACTAGGAATTAATCCCTACCTCTCTCCCCCAAATGCAACTGAAGCATTTTACGGTGATTTGCCATTAGGGTATTCGTTCAGATAATGTTTTCCTACTAGGAATTACAAACTTTAAACACTTTTTAAACCTTAAAAATATTTAAAACAAATTTAAAGGGTCTGTTAATTCTTATATTTTTCTTTACTAATCACTTTGGACTTTTTTCCTTTGAGTTATTGGGAAGGGAAGATATTTATGTATGGAAGATTATTGCTCTAATTTGAGTGAAACAAAAGTTTATTAGTGCGAGGCAAACAACTCATTTGAGAATAAACTTTGTGTTGGATATGTGGTTCCTGAAGCATTTTTGCTTGTCTTTTTAAATGCTTTATCCTTTTCTTTAAATACTTGTTTCAATAAAACTAACTAGGACCACTAGTATTTCAGTAGGACCTGGGTAGGGACTGGAAGTACTTGGCAGGGCAGTGGCAATCTTGCTGTACTTTAAATAGCATGCATCCTTGGGCAGATTGCCCTTAAATCTTACCCAGTGGTGAAGGGATTTTTCTTGTAATGCTGCAGCAGAATTGGAGTACTTAGTTCTGTTCTTGTCCAGTATATCTAATAAATGTTTCATATTATTTCCACATAGGGAAAATAAGGGAATATTTATCTTTTTGTATTTCTATGCTTAAAATTCTCTTTCCTAGTCAAAAAATGCCCAGCTCTGTGTCTGCTTTCTGCTTGTTACATTTTTCTCCCTTACTTTTCTTGGGCTAAAGACAGGCTTTTTCCACCAGCATCATCACTGCTATCATCATTAACAGCATAATTATACAAGCATATTTAATGCTGAGTTTAATTTAATATGTAATACATAGAGTAATTGTAGGGTAATACCCACAACAACTGTAGTTTCTTACTTGGCCATGAGAATGCTTATTTAAGTGTTAGACTTCCACTCTGGCGAAATCTTGTCATATCAAAAGACATTGGAAAGAGGGACTCCCTTTGTTGTTAGGTCTTCTACTTAGAAAATACCTATTGGAGTCAGAGTTTATCTTGTAGTATTCATCTTTGTATTTTGTAGATAATAAGGTTTGAATTACATTGATATGCACAAAGGGGAACCAATTTTTTTGATCCAATGTGAATTATAAATGAGATAATCCAGTTATTCATTGTAGAGTTGTTGAGACTATAAAAGACTCATTGTCTTTGTATTCAGCTCTTCCTTAAATAGTGTAACCATACCCCCAGCTCTGCTTGCTTTCTTTCCCTCCCCTCCAATGATAAAGAAAATGATAAATTTTCTGTTGTGCATTCAATTCTTATTTTAAATAAGACTAAGTATAAACATTGTACCTGATATTGCTACCTTTCTACCAATGTTTCAATTTAAAGTGCTAGTGCTTAAAAACATTTTCATTGGATAAGACCTTCTGTACTTTGCTTATTTGAAGAATCAGTGGTAGGAGCAGTGAAGTAAATTCTATGGAGTACATTTCTAAAATAGCACATTTCTGGAATCATATATAAGTTTATTCAGGTTCCTACCCTTTGCTGTACACAAGCAGACAGAAATGCATCTGTTCCATAGATGAGAAAAAGCTATTATGCTGATGGAGCATGCTTTTAAAATCCTTTAAAAATACTCACCATATAAACTTGCATTTGACGCCAGGCGCGGTGGCTCATACTTGTAATCCCAGCACTTTGGGAGGCTGAAGCGGGCAGATCACAAGGTCAGGAGTTGGAGACCAGCCTGGCCAACATAGTGACTATTGGTATATTTCTCATCATAATTCAAACAGCCAAGTATGAGATGACCCATTTCCCTAAATTCTCCCGCAGAGGTGGGAGAATCTCTTGAACCTGGGAGGCGGAGGTTGCAGTGAGCAGAGATCACTCCACTGCACTCCAGCCTGGGCGACAGAGACAGACCATGTCTCAAAAAAAATAAATAAATAAAAAGAAATTAAATAAATTTTTTTTAAAAAACAAAAAAACAAAACAATCCGCAGGTAGTCTTTAGGCACTGTTGGTTCATGATCTCAGAAAGAATCTCAATGACCTGGTTTCTCTCTGTTTGTAGGAATTTTCTCTTCCATACAGTGTCCATTCTCAGCAGGGTTGTCCCTTGGGGAAACTGCAGCAGCTCCATCTCCTTGCCCCTCTTTTATTCCAAAAGTCATGAGAACTTCTCTCTTACAACCCTTACAGAAATCCTCAGCCTGGCTCTTACCTACCCGAATTGGGTCATACATCCTTCCCTGGACTCATCCCTGTGGCCAGTCACATGGGATTAATACTGGGTTACTGAAACCCCTGGGCATGGTCAAAGAAAACTTTGTGTGATGATGGAAATGTTCTATAATCTACTATGTCTTGTACAGTAACAACTAGTCATGTGTGGCTATTGATTACTCAAAATGTGCTTAATGCAACTGAGGAACTAAAATTTAGACTTTCTTTTAAGTCTTTTAAATTTAAACTAAATAGCCACTACTGTATTGGACAGCACTAGAGTTGAGAGTGTGGGTCAAACCTACTTAAATTACATGGATTGAGGAGTCATTCCCCAAAGAAAAGGTTTGGGGAGGAGGAGGTCCTATTTTACCAGAAATGGGAAATATAGATGCCAAGGGGTAAAAGTAACACATGTTCACTACACGTACTCTAAAACTTCAACTTTTTATTAACACCTGTTTGACTGATAGTTTCATTTTACATTATACAGTGCACATCGTATTACCTACAGTTTTTCTAATGCTTTGTTTTTACTTCATTAGAATGCATACAGTAGGAACTTTGGACAGATAACTGTTCAGGCCTGAATAAGAATCCATCCTAAGCTATCGTTAGGGATTCACTGCTTTTAATTGAATTCTCTTTTATGTACACTGTGTTCATCTTTCAGAAGATATTTTAAATGACATACATGGAACCAAGTTTATATTAAATTTCATGCGGCATTTTTAATACAGGTAACTGAATGACAAAGTGGTAATCAGTTTATAGATATTGCTGATGTCAAACATGTACAGTTACAATTGCACTACAATGTTCTCTTTTGACTGAAGTATGCAAATTTTCTCTTTGATGCTGACTTATTCATTGATTCAACCAACCTTCCAAGACAGACAGGGTTCTTGCCCTCATTGAGCTTCTAATTCTCAATTTTGTGAAAATATGAGATACCATCCATGTTAGACTTGAAACAAAATAGACCAAATTAATACTGGTTTATTGCAAAAAATTTAGAAATATGAAGACATAATTAGTGGAAAATAAAAAGTATCTATAATCCCATCACACAGAAACAACTACCATTAATGTTTTAGTACATATTTCTTTAAAAAGTATATGTATATGAGTACTTACAGTCATTTGTATAAGGATGAGAACCTGCTATAGATAATCCTTTAAAACTTAATTTTTTTTTTTTTAAGATGGAGTCTTGCTCCATCACCAGGTTGGAGTGCAGTGGCGTGATCTCAGCTCACTGTAACCTCCGACTCCCTGGTTCAAGCGATTCTTCTGCCTCAGCCTCCCAAGTAGCTGGGATTATAGGCATGCACCACCACGCCCAGCTAATTTTTGTATTTTTAGTAGAGATGGGGTTTCACCATGTTGGCCAGGATGGTCTTGATCTCCTGACCTCATGATCTGTCCGCCTCGGCCTCCAAAGTACTGAGATTGCAGGCATGAGCCACTGCTCCTGGCTGAAAACTTAATTTTTACATAATCACATGGACTTTAAAAACATCGTGTTTAATGGCTGCATAGCATTCCATTATGTGAATAAAATATATATCTCTCTCTCTAAAAAGTACAACTCTTAGGTAAAAAGTATATGAACATTTTTTAACATTTTAAAGATTTTGGAAATTACAAGTTCCATGTAGGCAAAGGTTTTTGTCTGTTTCGTTTACTGCTAAATACCAGTGTGTAGGACAATGTCTAACACCTAGAGTATATTTAATAAATATTTGTTCAATGAGCAAGTGACTATTGGTATATTTCTCATCATAATTCAAACAGCCAAGTATGAGATGACCCATTTCCCTAAATTCTCATCAACTTTGGGATTTACATTTTTTTCTTTTCAGTTTTTTCTTTTTTTTTTTTTTTTTTTTTTTTTTTTT